>NC_091191.1:16637325-16689062 GCF_040958095.1 Procambarus clarkii
AAAATATATTAATTCATGAAAACTTGGCTTATTAGGCAAATCGGGCCTTGCATTGTAGGCTGAAAAGTGAGTTCTGGCTACTAGGTACGACATATATATATATATATATATATATATATATATATATATATATATATATATATATATATATATATGTGTGTGTGTGTGTGTGTCGTATCTAGTAGCCAGAACGCACTTCTCGGCCTACTATGCAAGGCCCGATTTGCCTAATAAGCCTAGTTTTCATGAATTAATGTTTTTTCGACTACCTAACCTACCTAACCTAACCTAACCTAACGTTTTTGGCTACCTAACCTAACCTAACCTATAAAGATAGGTTAGGTTAGGTTAGGTAAGGTTGGTTAGGTTCGGTCATATATCTACGTTAATTTTAACTCCAATAAAAAAAAATTAACCTCATACATAATGAAATTGGTAGCTATATCATTTCATGAGAAAAAAATTAGAGAAAATTTATTAATTCAGTAAAACTTGGCTTATTAGGCAAATCGGGCCTTGCATAGTAGGCTGAGAAGTGAGTTCTGGCTACTAGGTACGACATATATATATATATATATATATATATATATATATATATATATATATATATATATATATATATATATATATATATATGTGTGTGTGTGTGTGTGTCGTATCTAGTAGCCAGAACGCACTTCTCGGCCTACTATGCAAGGCCTGATTTGCCTAATAAGCCAAGTTTTCATGAATTAATTGTTTTTCGACTACCTAACCTAACCTAACCTATAAAGATAGGTTAGGTTAGGTTCGGTCATATATCTACGTTAATTTTAACTCCAATAAAAAAAAATTGACCTCATACATAATAAAATGGATAGCTTTATCATTTCATAAGAAAAAAATTAGAGAAAATATATTAATTCAGGAAAAGTTGGCTTATTATGCAAATCGGGCCTTGCATAGTAGGCTGAGAAGTGCGTTCTGGCTACTAGGTACGACATTTATATATATATATGTCGTACCTAGTAGCTAGAACTCACTTCTCAGCCTACTATGCAAGGCCCGATTTGCCTAATAAGCCAAGTTTTCATGAATTAATTGTTTTTCGACTACCTAACCTAACCTAACCTAACTTTTTCGGCTACCTAACGTAACCTAACCTATGAAGATAGGTTAGGTTAGGTTAGGTAGGGTTGGTTAGGTTCCGTCATATATGTACGTTAATTTTAACTCCAATAAAACAAAATTGACCTCATACATAATGAAATAGGTAGCTTTATCATTTCATAAGAAAAAAATTAGAGAAAATATATTAATTCAGGAAAACTTGGCTTATTAGGCAAATCGGGCCTTGCATAGTAGGCTGAGAAGTGCGTTCTGGCTACTAGGTACGACATATATATATATATATATATATATATATATATATATATATATATATATATATATATATGTGTGTGTGTGTGTGTCGTATCTAGTAGCCAGAACGCACTTCTCGGCCTACTATGCAAGGCCTGATTTGCCTAATAAGCCAAGTTTTCATGAATTAATTGTTTTTCGACTACCTAACCTAACCTAACCTATAAAGATAGGTTAGGTTAGGTTCGGTCATATATCTACGTTAATTTTAACTCCAATAAAAAAAAATTGACCTCATACATAATAAAATGGATAGCTTTATCATTTCATAAGAAAAAAATTAGAGAAAATATATTAATTCAGGAAAAGTTGGCTTATTATGCAAATCGGGCCTTGCATAGTAGGCTGAGAAGTGCGTTCTGGCTACTAGGTACGACATTTATATATATATATGTCGTACCTAGTAGCTAGAACTCACTTCTCAGCCTACTATGCAAGGCCCGATTTGCCTAATAAGCCAAGTTTTCATGAATTAATTGTTTTTCGACTACCTAACCTACCTAACCTAACCTAACCTAACTTTTTCGGCTACCTAACGTAACCTAACCTATGAAGATAGGTTAGGTTAGGTTAGGTAGGGTTGGTTAGGTTCCGTCATATATGTACGTTAATTTTAACTCCAATAAAACAAAATTGACCTCATACATAATGAAATAGGTAGCTTTATCATTTCATAAGAAAAAAATTAGAGAAAATATATTAATTCAGGAAAACTTGGCTTATTAGGCAAATCGGGCCTTGCATAGTAGGCTGAGAAGTGCGTTCTGGCTACTAGGTACGACATATATATATATATATATATATATATATATATATATTTATATATATATATATATATATATATATATATATATATATATATATATATATATATATATATATATATATATATATATATATTCTCATCAGTTTCCACCTGTGTTCCCTTGTTCGTGTTCCACCCGTGCTAACAATTTGTCTGTCCACCCTATCAATTCCCCTGATAATTTTGCAGGTGGTTATCATGTCTCCCCTTACTTCTATGTTTTCCAGGGATGTGAGGTTCAGCTCCCTCCTCCAAACTGTGTGTGCGTGAGTGTGAGTGTGTGTGTGTGTGTGTGTGTGTGTGTGTGTGTGTGTGTGTGTGTGTGTGTGTGTGTGTGTGTTTTCGTGTGTGTGCGTGTATGTACTCACCTAATCTCACCTAATTGTGCTTGCGGGGGTTGAGCTCTGGCTCTTTGGTCCCGCCTCTCAACCGTGAATCAACAGGTGTACAGGTTTCTGAGCCTATTGGGCTCTATCATTCCTACACTTGAAACTATATATAGAGTCTTCCTCCACCACATCACTTCCTAATGCATTCCATTTGTCAATCATTCTGACACTAAAAAAGTTCTTTCTAATATCTCTGTGGGTTATTTGGGCACTCAGTTTCCACCTGTGTCCCCTTGTGCGTGTGCCCCTTGTGTTAAAGCGGCACACGTATTATAATACGTGTGCCCCCGGAGGTGAAGAATAATATGTGTGTGTGTGTGTGTGTGTGTGTGTGTGTGTGTGTGTGTGTGTGTGTATTCATCTAGTTGTGTTTACGGGGGTTGAGCTTTGCTCTTTCGGCCCGCCTCTCAACTCTCAATCAACTGTTTTCTAACTACTTTTTTTTCCCCCACAACACACACACACACCCCAGGAAGCAGCCCGTGACAGCTGACTAACTCCCAGGTACCTATTTACTGCTAGGTAACAGGAGTATTCAGGGTGAAAGAAACTTTGCCCATTTGTTTCTGCCTCGTGCGGGAATCGAACCCGCGCCACAGAATTACGAGTCCTGCGCGCTATCCACCAGGCTACGAGGCCCTGAGGGGCCTCGTAGCCTCCTACGAGGCTATGTGTGTGTTTGTGTGTGTGTGTGTGTGTGTGTGTGTGTGTGTGCGTGTGTGTATACTGGCAGCAGGTTTTCCTTTAGACATGTTTCACTTCATATGACTGCATATTCTGTATTGATTATTTTCTTGTCTAGGACTTCTATCCTTCTGACTAGTGTACTTGCATCTTAGCTTAATTGGAAGAGGATTTCTCCAAATGACATCTTTGTTCGAGGTAAGCTAAAAGAAATAATCAACTGTAGAGTGTATTTCACTTATTATAAAGTTACACAACGATTCGAACCTACATGGTTCATGCTCAAGTGATGGGACAGTACTAGACGTATTTTATTTATACCATTAGGGATGTCAGGTACATACAAATACTAATGCGAGAGGAATATGGCATAGAGGGGTGAAGATTAAGACGTAAAAGGGTGAAGAATAAGGCGAAGAAAAGGGTGGAAACACATTCATGAATAATCCGGTGTAGAGGGCGTTCCGTATTGAGCAGTGTCGTCAACGTTGGCATCTTCGTGTTCTGGTCTGGTTCTTACTCTAATGGTTGGGGAGAGTTAATAGTTCCGTTATTTGGGTATGTATATGGGGTTTTCTACTCTTATGTGGATTACTTCAAGAATTTGAAATTTTCTTGCATCTTGGGTTTTGTCTATTATACAATTATTTTTATTCAACATTTCTCTTGTTAAGGTGATGTCATGGGCTTGTCTCATGAGTTTTAAAGGACACCTGATTGAAGATGACTTTTCAAACGCCTCGTGAGCTTGGTCGACGTCACACCTATGTGCTTAGATTGAGGGCTACATCCTTCGTGTTGTTTTAGCCATTTATACGTTCCTTAAAGCTGCCGCGGCTACCGTTAGGATATGCACATAGAGCAATGTTTTCTCCCAGGCAACTGTAGGATCATGCATCTGTGACTGTCTGGCCCAGCTAATTAAACACTGGTTCTTGCTCCTGCAATTGGTGGATTTTGCCTTAATAAAACAGGTTCGTGTCATTGCAACAATCGGTTTCTGCCCTTAAAACTGGTTCGTTCCACGACAACTTGCGGGCATTGGTGTGGTAACATTGACTCTTACCAACAACACCAGTGGGTGTTGACACTCATAATAAGATACGAGGCTGCAGGGGGCAAGTTGGTGGTCTGTGGTTGTGGTCGAGTTCGTCTTCCTCTCCGGTTTGGAGCCTCGTGAAGTTTGCTCGCTTCCAGGCGAGGCCAAAATAATATTCAGACTTCGGTGTTGCTTATTCTCTAGTAAAACCTTCACAACTTCGAAAATAACCAAACGGAAGTTGATCATTCCACCAAAACATCGTGATATCGGTACAAAGAAACCTTGCAAATTCATTATCATAAAGATAGGATGAGGAACTCATTCATATCTCTGCAACTGTTAACTCAGAGCGGAGCAGCTGACTTCACATCACTACGCCAGCTGGGTCAAGAGCCCTGCACCTGCCGTGTTAATAGCACTACGCCAGCTGGGTCAACAGCCCTGCACCTGCCGTGTTAATAGCACTACGCCAGCTGGGTCAACAGCCCTGCACCTGCCGTGTTAATAGCACTACGCCAGCTGGGTCAACAGCCCCGCACCTGCCGTGTTAATAGCACTACGCCAGCTGGGTCAACAGCCCTGCACCTGCCGTGTTAATAGCACTACGCCAGCTGGGTCAACAGTCTCGCACCTGCCGTGTTAATAGCACTACGCCAGCTGGGTCAACAGCCTCGCACCTGCCGTGTTAATAGCACTACGCCAGCTGGGTCAACAGCCCTGCACCTGCCGTGTTAATAGCACTACGCCAGCTGGGTCAACAGCCTCGCACCTGCCGTGTTAATAGCACTACGCCAGCTGGGTCAACAGCCTCGCACCTGCCGTGTTAATAGCACTACGCCAGCTGGGTCAACAGCCCTGCACCTGCCGTGTTAATAGCACTACGCCGGCTGGGTCAACAGCCTCGCACCTGCCGTGTTAATAGCACTACGCCAGCTGGCTTCACAGCGCTAGCCAAACGTTCGTGTTGACAACACATTGAGAGCCGCATTTCGCTGTGAGCCCTACGAGCTCTCGTCCCCGTCGAGCAAACACAGTCGGGTCAGGGTTCGGTAGGAGGTACTAGGACCTCGGCTCCGTTGTTTAGTGTCCAGACAAGATTGTGTTCTGTGAGGCCAAGACGACGGGAGGAGAGCAGACGGCCGGAACGACTTGGGCGACGCTCAACCCCAACCCCATATGTAAACCCCAACAATATATATATATATATATATATATATATATATATATATATATATATATATATATATATATATATATATATATATATATATATATATATATATATATATACTAGCTGTACCCGGCCATGCGTTGCTGTGGCTCAGCAACCTTCCCCTGTCTCCTAGTCCTCCGCACCATTCCCCCTGTCCCTCGTTCTCCCAACCATTCCTCACTCCCACGTCCCTTTTTCCTCCCCATCGTCCCCTCGTCCTCCTAACCTTTCCCCACTCCACCATCCCCTTGTCCTCCCCACTATCTCCCTCTCCCCCGTCCCCTCGTCCTCCCCACTATCTCCCACTTCCCCGTCCCCTCGTGCCCTCTACTATTCTCCCCCCTCTCCCATCCCCTCGTCTTCCCACCATTCCACACTCCCTCGTCATTTGATGATCAAATGACCTGATGTTCCCATCAGAAAATTGGGAACATCAACTGGTCTGGGTCTAGATTCACGAAGACGTTACGCAAACACTTATGAGCCTGTACATCCTTTCTTAATCTTTGGCGGCTTTGTTTACAATTATTAAACAGTTAATGAGCTCCGACGCACCAGGAGGCTGTTTATAACAATAACAACAGTTGATTGGCAAGTTTTATGCTTGTAATCTGTTTAATATATGTAACCAAAGCCATCAAAGATTCAAGAACGATGTACACGTTCGTAAATACTTGCGTAACTGCTTCGTGAATCTGGCCCCAGCTGTTCCCATCACTGAAGTATAAGAAAAACAGTTCAAAAAACAAAATGAAAAATAATGAAAATGTAAAAAAATAAGCTATACTCACGAAATGAACGGTATGGTAAACAAAACAGCTCAATTCCAACGCAATGTCACACAAAATAATTAACTCAAAATGAACATAAATCAAAATTTATGATAATTCAATTTATCAATGAAATCGGAAACATTGAAATGGAATCATAACATATTTAGTATAGCATGTGTTTGTTGTATGTGCTACAGATGGCGCTGTTTAAGAAAAAAACGCATGTTTTTACCTGTCACAGGGCTGGCATCTATATAGCAGGTATATCAAAACACAAGTGAATTCGAATGGATTGTTGTGTAAACAATTCAAAGCAATCGGTGAAGAACTTTCGGAGATTACAGCTTGTGTTGCTCTTACGTCCAACAGATGGCGCTGTTTTAAAAAAAAACATGTTTTTTCCTGTTCCAGGTGAGGCATGTATAAAGGAGGTATATAAAAAGACGCGCCTAGTTGAATGCAACGTTGTGTCAGAATTTCAAAGCAATCGGTAAAGAGGTTTCGAAGATTTCTCTCACATGAAAAACACATGAAAAACACAGTTTAAAAAAAGCATGCTTTTTACCGTCACAGACGTGACATCTATATTATATGTATTTAAAAACCTGCTCGGATGCGAATACAACGTTGTGTGAAAATTTCAAAGCAATCGGTGAAGAACTTTTGGAGATTGGCGATTATGAATAAACGAACATTTCTATTTTTATTTATATAGATATATATTCAAATCAAATTCAATACTTCTTTTTCAACAGCATTTGTTGTTGTTTTAGATTTAGTTACTTAGAACGACATGTCCATGTAGCACGGGCTATAGTGAGCCCGTAAACCTCCAGCAGCAAATCCAACCTAACTATATATCCACCATCTCTGATTTCCGTCTTAAGTTGCAGGTCACCTGATCCTCTCCTGATATTCCCGGCTAATAGGTATATCATCCTAGATCATATCATCCATATCATCATTTATCATAATAAATACCTTTCCTTTCTTAGTCCGAAGATGAATTTGGTCTTACGTCTTGTGGTGTTAACAATAGGTACCTGCTTGAAGATGGCAGGATGTATTCTGCTGCTGATTCTTGAGATGGTTATGTGTGACAGGGAACAGAGACGGCAGGATACGGCAGGTCCAGGCGAGGACACTGGTGATGGAGACACAACCCTCTCGGTAGTGAAGGAGGTGCACGAGGACAATGGTGATGGAGACACAACCCTCTCGGTAGTGAAGGAGGTGCACGAGGACAATGGTGATGGAGATACTTCCCTCTCGGTAGTGAAGGAGGTGCACGAGGACAATGGTGATGGAGACACAACCCTCTCGGTAGTGAAGGAGGTGCACGAGGACAATGGTGATGGATTAATAGATGATAATCAACAGGAAAAAACACAAAGCCGTTACGAAGACATAGCTAAATTAATTAAGAGCAAGAAAGCCGCCAAAAAGAAAGCCAAAAGAACAAATTATGGGAGATTTAGATATTATCTGGCTGAAGAAAATGGCGGACTTGAGTCCCACTTCACACAGGAGGAAATAGACCGTAATAAAAACGCCATCCAGAACTATGACAAAAATAAATAAAAATTGGTGTGAGCGCGGGCGGAGCGTGAGCGCTGTGATGCTGTGACGGAGCGTCAGCGCTGTGATGCTTTGACGGAGCGTCAGCGCTGTGATGCTGTGACGGAGCGTCAGCGTTTTGATGCTATGACGGAGCGTCAGCGCTGTGATGCTGTGACGGAGCGTCAGCGCTGTGATGCTGTGACGGAGCGTCAGCGCTGTGATGCTGTGACGGAGCGTCAGCGCTGTTATGCTGTGACGGAGCGTCAGGGGGGGGGGGGAAGCCTGACAGGGGCCTTGACCTCTGAGTGGACAGCTCTTCGGATTCGTAGTCCTCAGGTTCCGGGTTCGATCCCCGCGCGGAGGTGGAAAGAAATGAGCAGAATTTATTTTACCCTGATGCCTCTGTTCACCTACATATAAATAGGTACCTGGGAGTTGGACAGCTGCTACGGGCTGCTTCCTCGTGTGTGTGTGTGTACTCTTCTCTTCTGCTTCTCCTCTGGGGGGGACCTGTGGGGTCTGGGGTCAGCGGGAGCTGAGGATCTGGTATGGGGAGACTGGTGGAGGAGGAAGGGCTTGGGTTGGTTGGGAGATTGGGGGTGGGTGAAAGGGGGTAGGTTGGGGGGAGTGAGAGGGGAAGGGTTGGGTGGGGTTTGAGGGGGAATGGTGGGGGGGGGGAGACGGGGAGGCTGAGGGGGGCGCATAGGGGAGGAGAGGCTTGGGCGGATGGAGGAGAAGGGGGTGGGGGAGGGCTTGGGGGGCGTGGGGGGGTAAAGGAAGGCTGAAGTGGGTGAGGAAGAGGGGAGGGATAAGGGGAGTGGTGGAGAGGGGAAGGCTTAGGTGAGGTGGTTGAGAGTGGGGGTCTTAGGGGGTGTAAGGGGGAACGGAGGGCTTGGGGGTGTGAGAGACGGGAGGGCATGTGGGAGAAGGGAGAGCTTGGGGGATGGGGAGAAGGGAGGTCCTGAGGAGAGGGGTGACTGGGAGGAGGGGGTAGGGTGCCCTAGGTGGGTACTTATTGCGGAGCTGTCAGGGAATGGGCGGGCACCGCTCCTGTGCCATGTAAGTCCACCACGGGCTCACCATAGCCCGTGCTACTTGCCCCGCTCCTGTGCCAGGTAAGTTACGGGCTCACCATAGCCCGTGCTGCTGGGAACTTGTTCCGAGTAGCTGACTCTATAACAACAACAACAAGAACAGGGGATGGGCTACACGGGCACCACTCCTGATCCAGGTAAGTCCACTACGGGCTCACCATAGCCCGTGCTACTTGCCCAGCTCCTGTGCCAGGTTAGCTACTGGCTCAATATAGCCCGTGCTACTTGGAACTTGTTCCGAGTAGCTGAATCTATAACAACAACAGCAGGAGATGTGTACTCAAATAGGTGTGTACTCACTTATTTGTGCTTGCGAGGGTTGAGCTGTGGCTCTTTGGTCCCGCCTCTTAACTGTCAATCAACTGGAGTACAGGTTCCTGAGCCTACTGGGCTCTATTATATCTCTATGTACTCACCTAGTTGTACTCACCTATTTGTGTTTGCAGGGGTTGAGCTCTGGCTCTTTGGTCCCGCCTCTCAACCGTCAATCAACAGGTGTTCAGATTCCTGAGCCTATTGGGCTCTATCATATCTACACTTGAAACTGTGTATGGAGTCAGCCTCCACCACATCACTTCCTAATGCATTCCATTTGTCAACCACTCTGACACTAAAAAAGTTCTTTCTAATATCTCTGTGGCTCATTTGGGCACTCAGTTTCCACCTGTGTTCCCTAGTGCGTGTGCCCCTTGTGTTAAATAGCCAGTCTTTATCTACCCTGTCAATACCCTATATGTGTGTGTGTGTGTGTATTCACCTAGTTGTGTTTGCGGGGGTTGAGCTTTGCTCTTTCGGCCCGCCTCTCAACTGTCAATCAACTGTTTACTAATTACTTTTTTTCCCACTCCACACACACACACCCCAGGAAGCAGCCCGAGACAGCTGACTAACTCCCAGGTACCTATTTACTGCTAGGTAAGAGGGGCATTCAGGGTGAAAGAAACTTGGCCCATTTCTTTCTGCCTCATGCGGGAATCGAACCCGCGCCACAGAATTAGAAGTCCTGCGTGCTATCCACCAGGCTACGAAGCCCCGATGTGTGTGTGTGTGTGTGTGTGTATTCACCTAGTTGTGCTTGCAGGGGTTGAGCTCTGCTCTTTCGGTCCGCCTCTCAACTGTCAATCATCTGTTACTTTACTACTATTATTTTCCTTACACATACACACCCCAAGGAAGCAGCCCTTGACAGCTGACTAACTCCCAGGTACCTATTTACTGCTAGGTAAGAGGGGCATCAGGGTGGAAGAAACTCTGCCCATTGTTTCTCGCCAGCGCCAGCAGGGATCGAACCCGGGACCACAGGATCACGCATCCAGTGTTCTGTCCGCTCACCCGCCGACTCCCTTAGATGGCGAAGGGCAGGGAAGGTGGTCAGGGGTAGGGAAGGTGGTGAAAGGTAGGGAAGGTGGTGAAGGGCAGGGAAAGTGAAGGGCAGGGAAGGTGGTGAAGGGTAGGGCAGGTGGTGAAGGGCAGCTAGGGAAGGTGGTGAAGGGCAGGCAAGGTGGTGAAGAGCAGGGAAGGTGAAGGGCAGAAGAGGTGGTGAAGGGCAGGGAAGGTGGTGAAGGGCAGGGAATGTGGTGAAGGGCAGGGAAGGTGGTGAAGGGTAGGGAAGGTGGTGAAGGGTAGGGAAGGTGGTGAAGGGCAGGGAAGGTGGTGAAGGGCAGGGAAGGTGGTGAAGGGCAGGGAAGGTGGTGAAGGGCAGGGAAGATGGTGAAGGGCAGGGAAGGTGGTGAAGGGTAGGAAATGTGGTGAAGGGCAGGGAAGGTGGTGAAGGGCAGGGAAGGTGGTGAAGGGAAGGGAAGGTGGTGAAGGGCAGGGAAGGTGGTGAAGGGCAGGGAAGGTGGTGAAGGGCAGGGAAGATGGTGAAGGGCAGGGAAGGTGGTGAAGGGCAGGGAAGGTGGTGAAGGGCAGGGAAGATGGTGAAGGGCAGGGAAGGTGGTGAAGGGTAGGGAATGTGGTGAAGGGCAGGGAAGGAGGTGGAAGGGCAGGGAAGGTGGTGAAGGGCAGGGAAGGTGGTGAAGGGCAGGGAAGGAGGTGGAAGGGCAGGGAAGGTGGTGAAGGGCAGGGAAGATGGTGAAGGGCAGGGAAGGTGGTGAAGGGCAGGGAAGGAGGTGAAGGGCAGGGAAGGTGGTGAAGGGTAGGGAAGGTGGTGAAGGGCAGGGAAGGTGGTGAAGGGCAGGGAAGGTGGTGAAGGGCAGGAAAGGAGGTGAAGGGAAGGGAAGGAGGTGAAGGGATTAACTTGATTATAACGCCCCTTGATTTCGTTGTGCCATAGTCTCCCCGGGCGGCTTGGTGCCTTCTTTTGATAATTACTTGTATTCCATCCGGGGATCAATGTCCCCCGTGGTCCGATCTCTGTTTAGACGATTCAACGACGGCCGCGCTTATTGATGGTTGGCGCTCGATCCTCGAACATCAAGTTCAAGTTAAAGTACGTTTATTTAGATAATAAAATACATTTCAACGTACCACCCCTGCTGGGTGGCCAAGGTGCCCCCAGCTGGGTGGCCAAGGTGCCTCCTGCTGGATGGCCAAGATGCCCCCTGCTGGATGGCCAAGATGCCTACTGCTGGATGACCAAGGTGCCTCCTGCTGGATGGCCAAGGTGCCTACTGCTGGATGACCAAGGTGCCTCCTGCTGGATGACCAAGGTGCCTCCTGCTGGATGACCAAGGTGCACCCTGCTGGATGGCCAAGGTGCCTACTGCTGGGTGGCCAAGGTGCCCCCTGCTGGATGGCCAAGGTGCCTACTGCTGGATGACCAAGGTGCCTCCTGCTGGATGGCCAAGGTGCCTACTGCTGGATGACCAAGGTGCCTCCTGCTGGATGACCAAGGTGCCTCCTGCTGGATGACCAAGGTGCCTCCTGCTGGGTCGCCAAAGTGCCCCATGCTGAGTGGCCAAGGTGCCTCCTGCTGGATGGCCAAGGTGCCCCCTGCTGGATGACCAAGGTGCCTCCTGCTGGATGGCCAAGGTGCCCCCTGCTGGATGGCCAAGGTGCCTACTGCTGGGTGGCCAAGGTGCCCCCAGCTGGGTGGCCAAGGTGCCCCCAGCTGGATGGCCAAGGTGCCTACTGCTGGGTGGCCAAGGTGCCTCCTGCTGGATGGCCAAGGTGCCCCCTGCTGGATGACCAAGGTGCCTCCTGCTGGATGGCCAAGGTGCCCCCTGCTGGATGGCCAAGGTGCCTACTGCTGGGTGGCCAAGGTGCCCCCAGCTGGGTCGCCAAAGTGCTCCCTGCTGGGTGGCCAAGGTGCCCCCAGCTGGGTGGCCAAGGTGCCCCCTGCTGGGTGGCCAAGGTGCCCCCTGCTGGGTGGCCAAGGTGCCCCCAGCTGGGTCGCCAAAGTGCTCCCTGCTGGGTGGCCAAGGTGCCCCCAGCTGGGTGGCCAAGGTGCCCCCTGCTGGGTGGCCAAGGTGCCTCCTGCTGGGTGGCCAAGGTGCCCCCAGCTGGGTGGTCAAGGTGCCCCCTGCTGGGTGGCCAAGGTGCCTCCAGCTGGGTGGCCAAGGTGCCCCCTGCTGGGTGGCCAAGGTGCCTCCTGCTGGGTGGCCAAGGTGCCCGCTGCTGGGTGGCCAAGGTGCCTCCTGCTGGGTGACCAAGGTGCCCGCTGCTGGGTGGCCAAGGTGCTCCCTGCTGGGTGGCCAAGGTGCCCCCTGCTGGATGGCCAAGGTGCCCCCTGCTGGGTGGCCAAGGTGCCCCCAGCTGGGTGGCCAAGGTGCCCCCAGCTGGGTGGCCCAAGTGCCCCCTGCTGGGTGGCCAAGGTTCCCCCAGCTGGGTGGCCAAAGTACCCCCTGCTGGGTGGCCAAGGTGCCCCCAGCTGGGTGGCCAAGGTGCCCCCTGCTGGGTGGCCAAGGTGCCCCCTGCTGGGTGGCCAAGGTGCCCCCTGCTGGGTGGTCAAGGTGCTCCCTGCTGGGTGGCCAAGGTGCCCCCAGCTGGGTGGCCAAGGTGCACCCTGCTGGGTGGCCAAGGTGCCCCCTGCTGGGTGGCCAAGGTGCCCCCAGCTGGGTGGCCAAGGTGCCCCCTGCTGGGTGGCCAAGGTGCACCCTGCTGGGTGGCCAAGGTGCCCCCTGCTGGGTGGCCAAGGTGCCCCCAGCTGGGTGGCCAAGGTGCACCCTGCTGGGTGGCCAAGGTGCCCCCTGCTGGGTGGCCAAGGTGCCCCCTGCTGGGTGGTCAAGGTGCTCCCTGCTGGGTGGCCAAAGTGTTCCATGCTGAGAGGTCAACATGCTTGAAGATAATGGTCTCCAACATCCCGAACGGGGCAGGAACATTCCCATTTCATTCATCAGAGAGAAATAAGACAGACCAACACTGTTAATGCAATTTAAAAAACACGACAACAATCCATTATAGGATGAGAGTTCCTTCGAACGCTTGCAATTTGCATTTAGTAAAATAAATGTTCCAGCTTCACGAAACGCGAATTCCGTGTTGCTGGAATGCTGTCTGAATCACCGAGCCTCAGCGACTGCACGACGGTTCGAGTCCGTTAGGCTGTTCAATCCTAGAGTGTCTCTGAGTCTGTGAGTCTACCGGAATGGCTTTTACAGACCTAGATGGAAATTAAACCAATCTTGATTTGATTTTCAGCTCACAGTTTACGGAAGGGAATATCCGCTTACTGAAAGAATTTTGTATTAGATTTCACAGTGTTTATTGTGCATAATTTGCTAGAAATTGATGCTTTAATGTTAAATAGGATGCCCTTGATCTCCTGATAGTTCCCTCCTCCGTCAGGCAATATGGTATGAAACTGCAGGAGAGAGAGAGAGAGAGAGAGAGAGAGAGAGAGAGAGAGAGAGAGAGAGAGAGAGAGAGAGAGAGAGAGAGAGAGAGAGAGAGAGAGAGAGAGAGAGAGAGAGAGAGACAGAGACAGAGACAGAGAGACAGAGAGAGAGAGAGAGACAGAGAGAGAGAGAGAGGGAGAGAGAGAGAGAGAGAGAGAGAGAGAGAGAGAGAGAGAGAGAGAGAGAGAGAGAGAGAGAGAGAGAGAGAGAGAGAGAGAGAGAGAGAGAGAGAGAGAGAGACCAACATGACCGAGAAAGCAACACAATTCCAGGCAGCAATTCTTGTGACCATGTCGTGGTACAGTTGACTAGTGAGCGTCTGAGAACATCCAGAGCATAGCTTCGAACCCATCACGGACATTGTGGATTAATTCATTTGATATATCAGGTTACTGTGATTTTTTTCGTGTAATAATATGAATGTTCTTAAATTTGTTAATACAAATGGAAATAACAATAAATAAACATATAAAAGAAAAAAATCATTACCAATTATATGAAGAATTAAAAGAATAGAAAGAACACCAATTTAATATTAATTATTTAATTAATATTTAATTATTTAATTAATATTTAATTATTTAATTAATAATATTTAATAACATTAATATTATTATGAAAGCCTCCCAGCAGAAGAAATTGGAGGCTTTCTTGTGTATTTTAAAATTAAAATACAATTAATTGTGTATTTCCAATTAAAATATAAATTGACATTGACAAAAACTAATATATATATATATATATATATATATATATATATATATATATATATATATATATATATATATATATATATATATATATATATATATATATATATATATATATTGTGACGATAATCTCTTTCAAGAGAGATTGAGCCTGCTCTTCCCTATATCATTTACGTCATTCTACAAGTACAAGATACTATATTGAAGATACGTCCACCAGTATCACAAAACGTTTTGAACAGGAAGCAAAGCGTACCTTGCACCACCAGACACACCGGCTCTCCACCCGTCGTCAACGAGCAAACTACCCATTCTCCGCCTGCCTGCTCCTGATTGGCTGGTGTATCGCCGACAGCACCTGCACCTGCACCCAAGAAGTCTTCTTGGTTTTGTAGACTTCCGAAGTCCTTATCAAAAACAGCCCGAAGCCGACGGAGAACCATCTACAGCAGTCAAGCGTTGTATACATGTACACTTGCCCCCACGAAGGATGTAACCTTCAATCTAAGTACATAGGTATGACGTCGACCAAGCTGACGAGGCGTTTGACATGCCATCTTCAATCCGGTGTCCCTAGGAATCACATGAGACAAGCCCATGACATTACTCTAACAAGAGAAATGTTGAACAAGAATACCTGCATAATAGACAAAACCCAAGATGCAAGAAGATTACAAATTCTTGAGGCAATTCACATAAGAATAGAACAACCTACCATGAACACCCAAATCACGGAACTATTTACTCTACCCACCATGAGAGTAAGGACAAGACAAGAACATATCGATGCCAACACAGAAGACAATGTCCAACATAACAGGCCAATTACACTGGATTAATCTTTGTGTTTAGATAGGAGATGCCTCGTATGGGCCAATAAGCCTTCTGCAGTTACCTCTATGTTTCACCTCACATTTATCCCTCATGTATCCCCCCATGTTTTCACCTTTATTGTATTATCACCTGACCCAGTGCGGGTATAAAATCAACCAGCATTGTAAGATCTGTTCACTTGAGAATGAACCATGGAGGTTCGAAACGTTGTGCAAATTGTATAAATAAGTGTAATACACTCTATAGTAAATCACTTCTTTTCTTCACCTTAAAAGTACGAAAATGAGTTTTGGAGAACTCCTATTTCAACTAAGCCCTGATGCTAAGAAAATAGTTAGAGGGATAGAAGCCCTAAACCAGAAAATAATAAATACAGAATATGCGGTCATATTCAATGAAACATGTTTGAAATCCTGCTGCCAGTATACATCAATATATGTATGTATATATATATATATATATATATATATATATATATATATATATATATATATATATATATATATATATATATATATATATATATATATATATATATATATATATATATATATATATATATATATATATATATATATATATATATATATATATATAACTGAAAACTCACACCCCAGAAGTGACTCGAACCCATACTCCCAGGAGCCACGCAACTGGTATGTACAAGACGCCTTAATCCACTTGACCATCACGACCGGACATAATGAGGTGATAGCCGAGGCTATTTGAACCACCCCACCGCCGGCACTCGGATAGTAATCTTGGGCATAGCATTTTACCAAATCACCTCATTCTTTGGGGCACACGTGAGGAACACAAATGCGAACAAGCCTGAATGGTCCCCAGGACAATATGCAACTGAAAACTCACACCCCAGAAGTGACTCGAACCCATACTCCCAGGAGCCACGCAACTGGTATGTACAAGACGCCTTAATCCACTTGACCATATGGGTTCGAGTCACTTCTGGGGTGTGAGTTTTCAGTTGCATATTGTCCTGGGGACCATTCAGGCTTGTTCGCATATATATATATATATATATATATATATATATATATATATATATATATATATATATATATATACTAGAAATAAATAGATATAGGCAATATAATTTAAAATATATGACGATAACAATTCCAGTTCATAACAAAGATTTTAAATTTCTAATCTCTATGTCTCATGCACGTTTCTCTCTCTCTCTCTCTCTCTCTCTCTCTCTCTCTCTCTCTCTCTCTCTCTCTCTCTCTCTCTCTCTCTCTCTCTTCGCTAGCCGGCGACTGGCACTTTTGTTGAGGTCTGGAAGTAACTAGCTTTAAGGGCCTTGTAATGAGGTAACTAGTAACTACATTACGGGTCCTTGTGTTTGTGTCCGATAAATATAATGAATGGAAATTTTATATTAATTTAACTAAGGGGGTCGAGGTCTCTTTTGAAAGATGAATAATTTTTAGAATGTTTCCTCCGTGGTCCCTACGCCTCAGGCTGCCCCATTTGCCGGCATTTTGGACAAAACTTAAATTATTTGGCATAGTTTCTGATTGTTAACTCCAAACAGTCGTTATTTTTAGCCTTTTTTCGTTGTCTGTCTTTTTTCTCGTTATCTGTGCAACTCTAACTTCGTTTTCCCATTCAACTCTCTCTCTTTCTTTCCTTCCCTCCACCAATTCTTTCTTCCCCTTACATTCAAGTAAATGTCATCATTAGCATTTCACTTCCTTCCAGTCAATCCCTCCCTCTGCCTTTCTCTCTCTGTTTTCGTTAATATTAATTCCCCTCTCTTCTGTTCTTCACTCACCCTCTCAAAACACAAGTGTGAAACACACAAGTGTGAACACAAACTCACCCTCAGCAAGCGGATGGCCCCCGTCAGAGGGTCAATGGCGAAAGCGGACCTTGATTCGTGGCTGGAGACGCCATCACCAGAGAGGCTATACCGCAGGAGTCCATACTCTCCCGCGTCGCCGTCTGTAGCAGTCACCTGCTGCACGAGGCAAGACAACCTCTGAAACTCATTATAGTCCTTATGGAGAGCTGAATGATGGTTCAAGGGATGTGAGGTTACCGTCCAAGGGTTACCGTTGTAGTGGGTTACCATGTGTTACCGTTGAATTGGGTCACCGTGTGTTACTGTTGTAGTGGGTCACCGTGTGTTACCGTTGTAGTGTGTTACCGTTGTAGTGTGTTACCGTTGTAGTGTGTCACCGTTGTAGTGTGTTACTGTTGCAGTGTGTTACCGTTGCAGTGTTTTCACCGTGAACAATCAAAACAATCTTGGTTCATAATGAGGCTAGCGGCCGCGATCGCTTTCATTAGTACAGTCAAAAGTAACCAAGTTGAGGTAAGGAAGATGTGAAGGGGAGCAACAACAACCTTATGTAATCCAAATGTTGCCATAAGATACCAAAGCGTTGTACATTGAATGTTGTTTAATTTTAACACTTTTGGGTCATGTGGTAATAGTGTCTACCTTGTGCGTAGCGCCCGGGGTTCAATAGCCTCACGGCCCGGTCTCCGACTTTGTCACTCATCATAGTGGTACTCCATCATATTGTCCTTATGATGGAAAATAGATCACTAAGAAACTTATCGACCATCATTTGCTTCTGATCAACATGAGCCAACTTCCCAGCACTTGATATTTTCTTATTTATTATTTTCGTATAAATTTCTATACATTGCCTCTGTGTTTAAAGACTCAGATGAAACCCCCCATTCTCTTGTACCACCGTTCTCTACTCACAATCGGGGATTCCGGGTTCGATCTGCGGGTAGGGCAGAAATGCTAGAAAACCCTCAGTTTTCTAAACCAATCCTAAGCATCACAGTAACGTTTGATCTAATTATGGTAACATCACATTTTTATCTATTGCTCACATTACTTCTCAAAATATTGTTACTTCACATTCCACTTAATATGTTCTTAACGTCTTGTCATGACCTTCAATTACCCTCATCTAAAGTAGTGCTCTCAATAATGAGGCATCTCAAATTCCCTCCAAATTGTTGATGTAGCTCAGAGGAGAACTGTTGTTTAGGGCTCATGTCACACCTCACATCCAAGATGATTTAATTGATCTGATGCTGCAAAGCTTTCCTCTAGCTGTCTTTTGCCACAAGTTCCACGAAACTTGATCTCAGACACTTCAAGTTTAAGTCGGTAATACGTACACTTCATTAGGTCGTCTTAATTCCGGTAGACATTTCTAAATTATGAACTAGAACGGTATGCTGTCACACTGTTCATCACATCTTTTAAGGTCAACATTCACCCTATATCTTCCCGGGCTCCTTTGAACTCCAGTCGTGGTGCTATATCTTTCCATCTCAAAAGCTATAAATTATTGAATGCTCAACGTTGAATCTGCCTTAGACTAGTGGAGGCTATGCCTCTGTCATAGCCTAAATTATGCAATAAAAGTTTGTATGTAAGAGAAAAAGACAAAACAGCATATGCGAAAAGACCAACAGGAAAAAAGGACAAATTACAACGTCAATAACTGTGATAGGGAGATATTGATATTCTTACGTCCACATCTGTCTCCCCATCTCTGAGACTGACGAAAAGACGGGGAGAGAGATATGGCCGTAAGAGCTTCTCACCGTAAGGATGGTCTTAGGTAGATGTCTGTCGTCCTCCTCGGTGATCTGCGTCTCATGGAGCGCCCTGGGGAAGACGGGGGCGTGGTCATTCTGGTCGACCACACGCACTACCACCCGCGCCTGGCTCCTGGCCTCCCCAGCCCGCGCCTCCACCACAAGCTCGTGCTGCAGGAAGGAGAGATAGGAGGAGCTGGTGATTTTTATCTCGCGGAAAACCGCGAGGCAAACGGGGGTTGTGGTCGTTGTGGTCCACCACCTCACTCGTCTAACTTCATTCCTTCGCTTTCCGCTCCTACACCAATAGCCCCTGGCTACGGGAAGGATCTAAGTTAAGTGCCGCAACAACCGTTTAGATACTAGGTGAAGCATTGGTAGTAAGACGTAATGGTTGGTAAAATGTTCAGGAAAAATTAAGAAAATTGTTAGGATTTATAACACAAAAATCCTGGAAAAAACGTTAAAAAAAAAGGATGCTCAAATAAATCTAACCCTTCCTGTATATTTTACAAAAAGCACAACTATTGAAAACAATACAATCATAAACAATTGATATTTTTGTAATTACTTCAGCATGCATAAATTAAGAAATAAGCATAAATTAATATCTCATTAGAAAATAAATTGTTTTCTATTGAAACAATAAAAAACAATTACGTAAGATCCAATTGCAGAACAGTTCGCTAGAGTCAAGTTCACAACAGGTTACACACCAGAATGGTGGTGACATGATCACCACATTCAAGATTCTGAAGGGAATCGAAAGGGTTGATAAAGACAGGCTATTTAACACAAGGTGCACACGCACAAGGGGACACAGGTGGAAACTGAGTACCCAAATGAGCCACAGAGATATTAGAAAGAACTTTTTTAGTGTCAAATCGTTGACAAATGGAATGCATTAGGAGGTGATGTAGTGGAGGCTGACTCCATACACAGTTTCAAGTGTAGATATGATAGAGCCCAATAGGCTCAGGAATCTGCACATCAGTTGATTGACAGTTGAGAGGCGGGACCAAAGAGCCAGAGCTCAACCCCCGCAAACACAACTAAGTGAGTACAACTAGGTGAGTACCAGCCAAGTCCACAACAGGTTACACAACAGCCAAGTCCACAGCAGGTTACGCAACAACCAAGCCTACAACAGGTTACGCAACAACCAAGTCCACAACAGGTTACTCAACAACAAAGTCCACAAAAGGTTACGCAACAACCAAGTCCACAACAGGTTACTCAACAACCAATCTCACAACAATTACGCAACAACCAAGCCTACAACAGGATACTCAACAACCAAGTCCACAACAGGTTACGCAACAACCAAGTCCACAAAAGGTTATGCAACAACCAAGTCCACAAAAGGTTACGCAACAACCAAGTCCACAAAAGGTTACGCAACAACCAAGTCCACAACAGGTTACTCAACAACCAAGTCCACAACAGGTTACTCAACACCCAAGTCCACAACAGGTTACTCAACAACCAAGTCCTCAACAGGTTACTCAACAACCAAATAAACAACAGGTTACTCAACAACCAAGTCCACAACAGGTTACTCAACAACCAAGTCCACAACAGGTTACTCAACAACCAAATAAACAACAGGTTACTCAACAACCAAGTCCACAACAGGTTACTCAACAACCAAATAAACAACAGGTTACTCAACAACCAATCTCACAACAATTACGCAACAACCAAGCCTACAAGAGGTTACTCAACAGCCAAGTCCACAACAGGTTACGCAACAACCAAGTCCACAAAAGGTTATGCAACAACCAAGTCTAGAACAGGTTACGCAACAACCAAGTCCACAACAGGTTACTCAACAACCAATCTCACAACAATTACGCAACAACCAAGCCTACAAGAGGTTACTCAACAGCCAAGTCCACAACAGGTTACGCAACAACCAAGTCCACAAAAGGTTATGCAACAACCAAGTCTAGAACAGGTTACGCAACAACCAAGTCCACAACAGGTTACTCAACAACCAATCTCACAACAATTACGCAACAACCAAGCCTACAAGAGGTTACTCAACAGCCAAGTCCACAACAGGTTACGCAACAACCAAGTCCACAAAAGGTTATGCAACAACCAAGTCTAGAACAGGTTACGCAACAACCAAGTCCACAACAGGTTACTCAACAACCAAGCCCACAACGATTACGCGACAACCAAGACTACAACAGGTTACATAACAACCAAGCCAGTAGTAGGGATGGCAACACACAGACGATATTTTGTTTCTGGGAAATATCGTCTGTACGTTGTCAGGGTTTTCAGGTAAATTTAGAATATCGTCTGTGCGTTGCCAGGGTTTTCAGGAGAATTTGGCTAGTCACAGATTTGGGATTAAGGATTTCTTATGAGCAAGTAATTTCTGAGATTTTAGAAGTTTGTTAAGGTTTCTTATGATGAAAATAAGTTCATACGAGTTTGTTAAAGTTCTTATGGGAGAAATTCAAATATCGTCTGTGCGTTGCCAGGGTTTTCAGGAGAATTTGGGGAGTCACAGATTTGGAATTTAGGAATTCGTATGAGGAAAATAATTTCTGAGATTATAGAAGTTTGTTAAGTGTTCTTATGAGGAAAATAAGTAGGAAAATCTTATAGAAATTTTTTAGAAACATCGTGTTTGTGTCACAGCATTTCCAGGTAAACTCTATGGACAACCTTTGTCCGTTTTCAATCACACATTTTTCAAAGAGCATTTTCAGATAATATTGTCTTAGACGTTTTGTTAAGGAAAACAGACAACTTAGCCATAACATTTAGTTTTATATCCATTTACGGCTATTTCACCTGTAAAGACCAAAATTGAAAAGAGCCCAGTTATAGATAGAAATTCGTCAGAGACCAGTTTGTGCCCAAAATTCTCAGAGTCCACTTTGTTAGCAAAATTAGTCAGAGACAGTTTAAAGCTCAAATTTCATCAGAGTTCTGTTTATGCCTGAAATAATCAGAATCAAGTTTTTCCCTGAAATTAACAGAGTCCACTTAGTGAGCAAAATTCGTCAGAGACCATTTTCAACCCATTTTTCATCAGATTTCATTTTATACCTAAATTTCGTCAGAGTCCAATTATCAACAGAAATTCGTCAGAGTCCAGTTTTCTAGCAAAATTCGTCCGAGTCCATTTTGAACCCATTTTTCATCAGAGTTCATTTTATACCTAAATTTCGTCAGAGTCCAATTATCAACAGAAATTCGTCAGAGTCTAGTTTTCTAGCAAAATTCGTCAGAGTCCAGTTTTCTAGCAAAATTCGTCAAAGTCCATTTTCAACCCATTTTTCATCAGAGTTCATTTTATACCTAAATTTCGTCAGAGTCCAATTATCAACAGAAATTCGTCAGAGTCCATTTTTCTAGCAAAATTCGTCAGAGTCCTGTAATCCGTGAAAATTTGACAGAGTCCATTTTATACCCAATTTTCGTCAGAGTCCAGTTTATACCGAAAATTCGCCAGAGTCCACTTTGAGAGCAAAATTCATCAGAGTCCAGTTCTTGATCGAAATTAATCAAGGGGGAAAAGGGGGGTTAAAAGGAGTAGGAGAAACAAAGTAAAAGAAGGTAAGAAGGTTAAGTGGGATGGTGGGTTTGTGTAAAAATATACAAAGGAGAAACAAAACTACATCTGAAAGGTTATGAAAAGGATAATATATTCAACAAATACGTCAAAAACACAATAAACTACATCTGAAAGGTTAGGTTAAAGGGTTGGGGAATAAGAACATATGATAGAAGCTACTGAATACACTAAGATTACAAGAGGTTAGGTTAAGGGGTTGGGAAATAAGAACATATGATAACAAACATAATAAATACAACTTATAAGCAACTTGATGAACTTTAACAAATAACCCTTGATCAGCAAAAAAAATGACCATTTGAGAAATTAGCCCTTGAAACGAGTAAATTCCCATATATAACAAAAATCCTTTGAAATGGTTAAACACCCAATCTTAAACAAATAACACTTGAAATGCAAAAATGTCCATTTGAGAAATTAACCCTTGAAATGAGTAAATGAGTATGAGACAATGATTGACGAAACACAAAAGACAAAAGACAAACAGGAATAATTATGTAAGTTAGATCATGTCTGGTTGGACTAGATAAGTTAGGATACATCAGTTTGGGAATGTAAGATTAAGTTAGGTAAAGCAAGTTAGGATAGGTTAGGATAGGTAAGATAAGTTATGTAAGTTAAGTTAAGCAGGTTAAGTTAGGTAAGGTAGGTTAAGCAGGATAAGTTAGGTTAAGTTAAGTAAGTTAGGTAAGGTAAGTTAGGTTAAGCAGGTTAAGTTAGGTAGGGTAGGTAAGTTAGGTTAGGTTAAGTTAGGTAAGGTATGTAAGTTAGGTGAAGCAGGATAAGTTAGGTTAAATTAGGTAAGTTAGGTAAGATAGGTAAGGTAAGGTTAGGTTAAGTTATGTAAGTTAGGTTAAGCAGTTTAAGTTAGGTAAGTTAGATAAGGTAAGGTAAGTTAGGTTAAGCAGGTTAAGTTAGGTAGGGTAGGTAAGTTAGGTTAGGTTTAGTTAGGTAAGGTAGGTTAAGCAGGATAAGTTAGGTTAGGTTAGGTAAGTTAGGTATTATAGGTAAGGTAAGGTAAGTTATGTTAGGATAGGTAAAGTTAGATTATGCAGGTTAAGTGAGGTAAGATAGGTAAAGGTAAGGTAAGTTAAGTTAGGATAGGTAAAGTTAGGTTAAGCAGGTTTAGTTAGGTAATGTAGGTAAGTTAGGTTATGCAGGTTAAGTTAGGTAAGATAGGTAAAGGTAAGGTAAGTTAAGTTAGGATAGGTAAAGTTAGGTTAAGCAGGATAAGTTAGGTAAGTTAGGTAAGATAGGTAAGGTAAGGTAAGTTAAGTTAGGATATGTAAAGTTAGGTTATGCAGGTTAAGTTAGGTTTAGGAACGTTACGTTAACTAAGTAACATTGGGTGGAGAGGATAGGTTACGTAGGTTTGAGCAGTGTAGTTCAGAGAACAGTTTTAGGGTAAAGTGACTGTCAGGGGACATATTTTCCCTGCTCTCTCGTGCACTGAATTATGTACGAAATTGCATAGTGCACCTGTGATGTGCACCGTGATTCAACTTTCTGAATATAACTTTTCCACAGTCGTGTTGGGTGTCGTTGGATAGCCCATGATTTTTGCTAGCCATTGATGTCATTCTGATCGCTGTATCAGGTCTGTGAAGGAAATTACAGGAGGGAGTTGATTTCAGGGAAATTTTGTACAAGTCAAGTGTAGAGAGGGAGGTATGGGGGGTTAGCGGCCGTAGACCACCCCCCCTATCACGTATCCGCCTCGTGTGAGAGGGGGTAGCGTCATGGGGCAGGTGCGGCATTGGCTAAGGCTCCTGGGCCTCAGAAATGCTGAACCGTGATTGGCCTAGACGCTGAGGGGTACCGCATGGTACCCCAGGCATAGTGTTGGCGGGAACAGACATTCTTACCTAGGACGTGGCTTGGGGAGGACGCATTTCCCGTGCTAGGACAAGCATCGGGAAATACCGCCTGCAACGTTACTAAAGTCACGCCATTCTTCTTGCTATCTTTCCGTGTGCCGTGCGTAAGAATCCGGTAATCAGAAAGGGGCTTGTATCGAACCGTGTGAACTTGTCATCTAGCCGCGTAATTGTGGGACGCCATCTTAGAGCAACTGGACTGAGTGAGGCGTTAATTATCGGGCTACGAAAGTGACATCTGCCGTCTATCGTATCTGTGCTTGAAGATACTGCTGGGAGACGTGCTAGAAAAGGTTTCAGTGTTATGAGAGAAACCTTAAAGTTCTAATTCTGAGGAACAGTGAAGGACTCTGTCTTGGGTCTCGTGTACCGTGTAACACTGTGTACCGTTGTATCCTGGGGTACCGTGTCAAGTGGAAGGGGCGTGGTACCGCATCCCTGCTGTTGTGCGCTCACCCTGGCCTGCCTGAGCCGGTGTGTCTGCGCCATCCTGGTCTCTGTGTGTGTGGAGCTAACCCCGTGGTCTAGGACCCTGTGCTCCACCTGACCACGTGTAGGAAGTGAGGATGCCTACGTCATCATCCAGCAGCAGCAGTGGGAGTGTGATTGACGTGTATGTGTGAGTGCGAGAAGGTTGCGGGCCAGCATGTTTGATGTAAGTACACTGTTTCCGTTTGGGTAATAAAACTCTGAAGCTGGGTTCGCCCCCAGTATTCTGTCTGTCCTCTGTCCCTGGGACCACCTGGGGAGGTGAATGGGAATTGGAGACGTGTGAGTCTACCCTGTTGCCGTAATCAAGTTGAGGTTGGGCCCAACTGTGATTGATGACGTGTGTGAAGACACCTAGTGACACATTCAGAGGTAGAGTAAAGTGAGTTATTTGCTTCTATTTTTTCTATGTGCCGTGTATGTATTCCTGTAATTTGATTCCCTTTTTCAGCAGTGAAAAGTGGTAACAGGGAGATTTCCCTTGGTTATATATTTTACTGTTGTGTTGTGGTAAAGTTTGAATTATTGGTGGATAATTTACTGGGGGAAGTCATTTACAAGTTTTGCTGTGAGTGGCAAGGATGTACTGTGTTGTACTGTGATGTACTGTGTGTGTAAACCGTAGACAAGTTTGACCTTGGTGGAAGGCGTTGTGTACTGTGAAGGATTCCGTGAGAATTAAAGTCAGTTAACGTCACCGGGGGTCACGATTTACTTAACGAGGTCACTTGTTCGTTGAACATTGTTGTGATTAACGTAGGGACGTGTAAAGGCCACAGTCACAGTGAAGTTCACGCAGTGGAGGAATTGTCAAGTGAAGACTAACGTAGTGTTAACGATTTAACGAGCTGTCGTTAATTGAGTGATTAACGTAAGGGGTTGACGGTCTGTTATGATCGGAGTCAATTGCGCTGTAATTAAGCTGCTGTAATTCGTTGGACTGATCAGATCTGTCTGCGGACAGAGGGATTAAGCACTCGTAGCTAATTAAAGATAATTAGTAACCGCCACTTAGTGAATTCACCAGGTGTTGATGTTGTTGTTTACACGGTGTGTTGTAACATTGTGTGGTACAGTAGTCTACCCTCGTTAAGGTAATCTTGTCGTAAGACCGGAAGTGAACTGTCAGTTGAGAGACAGTAGGCTTTGTCAATACTCGTCTGAATTAATAGGCTGTTGTATTCAGTAATTAATTGGGAATTACTCACCGAATGCTTGACTTTCAAGTTGATGTAATTAATTGATATACGAGTTATTGCTGCCATTTAAGTGTCGTTGAGACACGTGTGTGTTAACGTAATTGTTTAAATTCAATTAGAGTAACTTTTGTTTTGATTGTCCTGAGAGACAAGTGTTAACGTAAGATTTTTTATAAGAGGTTATCATTCTTGGATTAACCGCCTTGTTACTTGGTACCTCGTTGTGGGCAGCGAGCGCCAGTCGAGTTTTGTGATTATAGTATTGGTCACCGTGAAGCCGTGACAATATTGATTGCAAGCTTGCATCACCAGTGGGCACCACTGTGTTCAGTTAGTGTCATTAGTCAGTCAGCGACGACGGGATAAGGAGACCGTGGGTCCATCAGGCTGTTGATTAGCTGTTCTTTAATGTGCCACTGGAGTGACAGTAAAGTAATGTAAATTCACTGTGTAGTAGTTTTAGTCTTGTTTTGTGAATAAATTGTTTTGTTATAGAAAACGGTCGTTTACGTCAAACCTTCCAATATTACTGCCCCACATTTTATGTTCTGCAACGCTTTGCCTGCTTATGTTCATATCAAGTCTGTATCTAAAGCTCGAGTCCATAGCACAGCACCACACTTCTATAAATAAGAGGTGAGAATCCGTCGGCTACCCTTTATTAGTTTGTCAACTAGGAGGAGCCAGCGACCTAAGTGACAGGTGTTACCCGAGTGGTTTCGCCTGGCGGTTTGCTCCCGCGGTCCTATGATCTTAGGCTTTAAGATTAAATATCTGCCACTGGCAGCTCTTGCTGTTTAAGGTCTGCCTCTCTTGCGAGGTAGTTACGATTAACGTAACATCAATAGGACTTAATTCTTTTGATAACCTGTCAAAGAAAAAAAAATCTCACAGTGACTAAGAAAATATATTTTAACAGAAGTGCAGGTTTGGTATGAAAAGCAGAACTAGTTACATTTTGGAGAGAAATTTTTGATTGAAGATGTCTTAAAGAATAACATGATGGAAGAAGGAGAGTTTCTTTGATGAACGAAGGTGTCTTAGAGAACAACTTTTGGTGAACGAAGGTGAATTAGAGATCACTTTTGATGACTCTGAGAATAACTTTGTTCAACGAAGATGTTTTGGAAAGTTTCTCTAATGAACGAAGGTGACTTAGAGACTAACTTTATGATATAGAGAACATCTTTGATGTCTTAGAGAACAACATTGATGACTTCGCGAATAACATTTGATGACTCTGAGAATAACTTTTATGCCTCGAGAGGTGTCTTTGATGAACGGAAGGTCACTTAGAGAATAACATATCATGACAGAATAACTTTTGATAGCTCTTAGAATAACTTTGATAGCTCTTAGAATAACTTTGATGTCTTAGAGAATAACTTTAGATGTCTCTAAGAATAACTTTTATGAACGAAGATGTCTGAGATTAACTTTGGTAGCTCAGAATAACTTTTGTCAGCATGAGAATATCTTTGGATAACTCTGAGAATAACTTTGATGAACAAAGATGTTTTGGAAAGTTTCTCTGAAGAACGAGGGTGACTCTGAGAATAACTTTTGTTAGCTCTTAGAATAACTTTGATGACTTTGAGAATGTCTTTGAAAACATGAGTAGTATTTTATTAGCTCAGAGAATAACTTTTTGATGACATAGAGAATAACTTTTTATGTCTTAGAGAAGAACATTGATGGCTTAGACAGAATAGCCTTGATGAAAGATGATGTCTTAGATTAACTTTGACGTCTCTTGGAATAACTTTGATGACTTTGAGAACAAGTTTGATAGCTCTGAGAATGACTTTTATGCCTCTGAGTTAAACTTTAATGAACGAAGATGTCTTAGAAAGTTTCTCTGATGAACGAAAGGTTACTTAGAGAATAACTTTTATGTCTCTGAGAATAACTTTCATGTCTCTGAGAATAACTTTTATGTCTCTGAGAATAGCTTTTATGCCTCTGAGAATAACTTTGACGTCTTAAAGGACGTCTTTGATGTCTTAAAGGATGTTTTTGGTGTCTCAAAGGATGTTTTTGAGTGCAACTTTGATGTCTTTGAGTAAGCCCTTGATGTCTCGAAGAGTGTCTTTGACTATATTTCTTACTTAACGACATATAATTTTAGTTAGGCACAATGATGAATATGACTATTTTAGCGAAGTGAAAGCTTACTTTAGTCAAGAACAGTGTTGGAAAGAGGCAACACATGACTATTTTTCAGATGAGAGAAGTGATATTTCAGTTAAGAAATGACAGAGAAACATGATGAAGTAACTATTTTTTAGTTGACTGATGAATACTTTTAGTGAAGCAAAAAAGACAAAACATGATGAGGGAGACTATTTTTGTGCTCCCCAAAGTATAATGTCAGTTAAGAACAGCGATGAAAGATATCTTTGGTTATTTTTTC
This sequence comes from Procambarus clarkii, assembly GCF_040958095.1. Classification (NCBI taxonomy): domain Eukaryota; kingdom Metazoa; phylum Arthropoda; class Malacostraca; order Decapoda; family Cambaridae; genus Procambarus; species Procambarus clarkii. Next base: position 16,665,782 of record NC_091191.1, read on the forward strand.
TTACTTGACGAAACATAATGGCTGTTACGGAATGATGAACAAGACTATTTTCAATTACTTGACGATGGATAAAGTTAGTTATGAACAGTGTTGGAAAGATTCCTTTGACAATTTTTAGCTAAGAGAAAGGTTGTTTTAGTTTAGAACGGTGTTGAATGAGATTAATCCTGACTATTTTTGGTTGATTGGATAATAAGTTTAGTTGAGAAATGAATAAAGTGACTATGTTTTAGTTGATTGGCGAAAGATTTTTAGTTAAGAAGTTACAAGAAAGGTTTGTCTTTGTAAATTTGGAACTGAATAAAGTGTAGATTTGTTTAAGAACAGGGTTGGTATAACTATTAAGTTGACTACGAGAATTACTTTGACATAGTTTTTGCAAATAAAACTGGGTCACTAAAATTGTTGAGGGAACTGTATTACCGATGATAATATTTGAAAAAATAACTAGTTAGTGAATGGAAGAAACAAATTGGTTTAAAGAAACAAAGAACATAAAAAATTGAGGTTAAGTAAGGGAATGAACACAGTGAACACAGAAAACATGTAAGAAAAAGTTGATGAATAGAGTGAACATGCATGGAATATGAACTTATAGAGAATATGAAGACATGATAAGGAACATAGGGAATACAAAGAATGAATACTGAACATGTGAAGAACAAGCTAAGAACATTGAAAACATGAATATTGAGTATAAAAGTTATACAGAGAACATATGATGAACATGAAAAACATAACAAAAACAGAGTGAACATACGGGGAAGAATGGTAGAAAATAAAAAAATGAGAAAAACAGGTGAAAAAATTTGAACTGAGCTTGCTGTGAACATTTGTAGAACATGGAGCGAACACAGATAACATGGACAAATGTGAAGAACACAGCTGAATATAGAGAAAATATGAAAATACAGTAGGATTATTGAAGATTGGATAAGTTGGGGATGAGAAGGTAAGGGAGGGAAAGTTTATAGTGAGATTTTGACCGTGTGATTATTGCTTACTTGGGTAAACAAAAGGTATTGAAGGTAAGGTGTTATATGACCGTGTGAATATTACAGAGCTGAGTACAAAAAGGGTATTAAAGGAAATGATGTTTACTTTGATAGACTGGAGAGAGGCTTGATCTGAAATAATTTGATGAACATTGAACTAAGTGAAGAACATGAGTTGGAACTCGGTAATTTCAGTTTGATTTATTTGCAGGGGACCCTGAAAATGTAGTTGAGTGTTCAAATCTCAGGTGGATTTGGACTGATATTAATGAATTTACAGGAGTGAACTTGGACAGACGACAAGAGCTAGAGTTTGGTAACTGTCCCGATCTCATTTACTGTGTCTGAAATACAGATGGTTAAAATTTCAGGGAAATTGATGGGTTATTTACAAAGATGCGAGAGAGAACTAAGGTGGGGACGAGAGTTGGAGCTCGTTAACTGCTTTTGATCTTATTTACGGTGTCTGAAATACAGAGGGTAAAAATTTCAGGGGAATTGATAGGATATTAACAAAGACTTGAGGGGGAAGTAGCGTGAGGGACGAGAGCTGGAGCTCAGTAACTAACTTGATCTTATTTACTACGACTGAAATATGACTGTTTAAAATTTCAGGGAAAATTGGTCTGTTACTAACGAAAATGTGGTCTCTGTCAAATTTATGTCTTCAATTGGACTCTGATTAATTTCGATCAAGAACTGGACTCTGATGAATTTTGCTCTCAAAGTGGACTCTGGCGAATTTTCGGTATAAACTGGACTCTGACGAAAATTGGGTATAAAATGGACTCTGTCAAATTTTCACAGATTACAGGACTCTGATGAATTTTGCTAGAAAACTGGACTCTGACGAATTTCTGTTGATAATTGGACTCTGATCATTTTTGGCCTTTATTGGACTCTGACGAAATTTCGGTATAAAATCAACTCTGATGAAAAATGGGTTGAAAATGGACTTTGACGAATTTTGCTAGAAAACTGGACTCTGACGAATTTTGCTAGAAAACTGGACTCTGACGAATTTCTGTTGTTAATTGGACTCTGACGAAATTTAGGTATAAAATGAATTCTGATGAAAAATGGGTTGAAAATGGACTCTGACGAATTTTGTTAGAAAACTGGACTCTGACGAATTTCTGTTGATAATTGGACTCTGACGAAATTTAGGTATAAAATGAACTCTGATGAAAAATGGGTTGAAAATGGTCTCTGACCAATTTTGCTCACAAAGTGGACTCTGATGAAATTTGAGCTTCAAACTATCTCTGACTAATTTTGCTAACAAAGTGGACTCTGTTAATTTCAGGGAAAAACTTGATTCTGATTATTTCAGGCATAAACAGAACTCTGATGAAATTTGAGCTTTAAACTGTCTCTGACTAATTTTGCTAACAAAGTGGACTCTGAGAATTTTGGGCACAAACTGTTCTCTGACGAATTTCTATCTATAACTGGGCTCTGTTCAATTTTGGTCTTTACAGGTGAAATAGCCGTAAATGGATATAAAACTAAATGTTATGGCTAAGTTGTCTGTTTTCCTTAACAAAACGTCTAAGACAATATTATCTGAAAATGCTCTTTGAAAAATGTGAGATTGAAAACGGGCAAAGGTTGTCCATAGATTTTACCTGGAAATGCTGTGACACAAACACGATATTTCTAAAAAAATTCTATAAGATTTTCCTACTTATTTTCCTCATAAGAACACTTAACAAACTTCTATAATCTCAGAAATTATTTTCCTCATACGAATTCCTAAATTCCAAATCTGTGACTCCCCAAATTCTCCTGAAAACCCTGGCAACGCACAGACGATATTTGAATTTCTCCCATAAGAACTTTAACAAACTCGTATGAACTTATTTTCATCATAAGAAACCTTAACAAACTTCTAGAATCTCAGAAATTACTTGCTCATAAGAAATCCTTAATCCCAAATCTGTGACTAGCCAAATTCTCCTGAAAACCCTGGCAACGCAGAGACGATATTCTAAATTTACCTGAAAACCCTGACAACGTACAGACGATATTTCCCAGAAACAAAATATCGTCTGTGTGTTGCCATCCCTACTACTCAAGCCTACAACAGTTTATGCAACAACCAAGCCTACAACAGGTTATGCCCACCAAGCCCACAACAGGTTACGCAGCAACCAAGCCCACAACCATTACGCAAGAGCTAAACTTGAAACAGTAGCGCCTCACAATAAGGTCCATACTCTCTGAATAAGGAAGTTCACCTTGAAATGAATATTAACCTCCTAGATCCGATATCTCCTAATGAAGCGTTCATATTGTGTCACTGAAACCTCGTACGATCACGTCAGTCATGTACCATTGGACTAAACCAATATATGAATGAATGATTGTTCCCGGGCAGCCTCGTCATAGGCCACTTGTGTCAGACCCAAACATGCTGAGGCCTTTACTGACTAATACGTTATATTGTTTCGCCAAGAGGTAAAGCATACGAGGTGGTCTTTAGTAACGTATCTGTAATCCTTCATATTGAAGGGTCAGATAAGATATATATATATATATATATATATATATATATATATATATATATATATATATATATATATATATATATATATATATATATATATATATGTCGTACCTAGTAGCCAGAAAGCACTTCTCAGCCTACTATGCAAGGCCCGATTTGCCTATTAAGCCAAGTTTTCCTGAATTAATATATTTTCTCTATTTTTTTCTTATGAAATGATAAAGCTACCCATTTCATTATATATGAGAAATTTTTTTTTATTGGAGTTAAAATTAACGTAGGTATATGACCGAACCTAACCAACCCTACCTAACCTAACCTAACCAATCTTTATAGGACAGGTTAGGTTAGGTAGCCGAAAATGTTAGGTTAGGTTAGGTTAGGTAGTCGAAAAACAATTAATTCATGAAAACTTGTCTTATTAGGCAAATTGGGCCTTGCATAGTAGGCTGAGAAGTGCGTTCTGGCTACTAGGTACGACATATATATATATATATATATATATATATATATATATATATATATATATATATATATATATATATATATATATATATATATATATATATATATATATATATATGTCGTACCTAGTAGCCAGAATGCACTTCTCAGCCTACTATGCAAGGCCCGATTTGCGTAATAAGCCAAGTTTTCCTGAATTAATATATTTTCTCAATTTTTTTTCTTATGAAATGATAAAGCTACCCATTTCATTATGTATGATGTCAATTTTTTTTATTGGAGTTAATATTAACGTAGATATATGACCAAACCTAACCAACCCTACCTAACCTAACCTAACCTATCTTTATAGGTTAGGTTAGGTTAGGTAGCCGAAAAAGTTAGGTTAGGTTAGGTTAGGTAGGTTAGGTAGTCGAAAAACAATTAATTCGTGAAAACTTGGCTTATTAGGCAAATTGGGCCCTGAATAGTAGGCTGAGAAGTGCGTTCTGGCTACTAGGTACGACATATATATATATATATATATATATATATATATATATATATATATATATATATATATATATATATATATATATATATGTCGTACCTAGTAGCCAGAACGCACTTCTCAGCCTACTATGCAAGGCCCGATTTGCCTAATAAGCCAAGTTTTCCTGAATTAATATATTTTCTCTAATTTTTTTCTTATGAAATGATAAAGCTAGCCATTTCATTATGTATGAGGTCAATTTTTTTTATTGGAGTTAAGATTAACGTAGTTATATGACCGAACCTAACCAACCCTACCTAACCTAACCTAACCTATCTTTATAGGTTAGGTTAGGTTAGGTAGCCGAAAAAGTTAGGTTAGGTTAGGTTAGGTGGGTTAGGTAGTCCAAAAACAATTAATTCGTGAAAACTTGGCTTATTAGGCAAATCGGGCCTTGCATAGTAGGCTGAGAAGTGCGTTCTGGCTACTAGGTACGACATATATATATATATATATATATATATATATATATATATATATATATATATATATATATATATATATATATATATATACATATATATATATATATATATATATATATATATATATATATATATATATATATATATATGTCGTACCTAATAGCCAGAACGCACTTCTCAGCCTACTATTCAAGGCCCGATTTGCCTAATAAGCCAAGTTTTCATGAATTAATGTTTTTTCGTCTACCTAACCTACCTAACCTAACCTAACCTAGCTTTTTTTGGCTACCTAACCTAACCTTACCTATAAATATAGGTTAGGTTAGGTTAGGTAGGGTTGGTTAGGTTCGGTCATATATCTACGTTAATTTTAACTCCAATAAAAAAAAATGACCTCATACATAGAGAAAAGGGTTGCTTTATCATTTCATAAGAAAAAAATTATAGTAAATATATTAATTCAGGAAAACTTGGCTTATTAGGCAAATCGGGCCTTGAAAAGTAGGCTGAGAAGTGAGTTCTGGCTACTAGGTACGACATATATATATATATATATATATATATATATATATATATATATATATATATATATATGTTGTACCTAGTAGCCAGAACGTCGCACTCGGCCTACTATGCAAGGGCCGATTTGCCTAATAGGCAAAGTTTTCCTCAATTTATATATTTTTCTAGTTTTTTTCTTATGAAATGATAAATCTGTCCATTTCATTATGAATAGGTCAATTTTTTAAAATTTGAGTTAAAACTAATGTAGATATATGACCGAACCTAACCATCCCTACCTAACCTAACCTAACCTATCTTAACCTAACCTAAACTAACACAACTAAGTCAATAATTTATGTTCCTAATATATTATAATAATATTAATTCAAATAAACTAATTGGAAACGATTCATTGAAAATAAAGAAAATCACACGGACTATTAGGCAAATCGAGCCTTGCATAGTAGGCCGGGAAGTGCGTTCTGGCTACTAGGTACGACATATATATATATATATATATATATATATATATATATATATATATATATATATATATATATATATATATATATATATATATATATATATATATAAGGCGTCTTGTACATACCAGTTGCGTGGCTCCTGGGAGTATGGGTTCGAGTCACTTCTGGGGTGTGAGTTTTCAGTTGCATATTGTCCTGGGGACCATTCAGGCTTGTTCGCATTTGTGTTCCTCACGTGTGCCCCAAAGAATGAGGTGATTTGGTAAAATGCTATGCCCAAGATTACTATCCGAGTGCCGGCGGTGGGGTGGTTCAAATAGCCTCGGCTATCACCTCATTATGTCCGGTCGTGATGGTCAAGTGGATTAAGGCGTCTTGTACATACCAGTTGCGTGGCTCCTGGGAGTATGGGTTCGAGTCACTTCTGGGGTGTGAGTTTTCAGTTGCATATTGTCCTGGGGACCATTCAGGCTTGTTCGCATTTGTGTTCCTCACGTGTGCCCCAAAGAATGAGGTGATTTGGTAAAATGCTATGCCCAAGATTACTATCCGAGTGCCGGCGGTGGGGTGGTTCAAATAGCCTCGGCTTTCACCTCATTATGTCTGGTCGTGATGGTCAAGTGGATTAAGGTGTCTTGTACATACCAGTTGCGTGGCTCCTGGGAGTATGGGTTCGAGTTACTTCTGGGGTGTGAGTTTTCAGTTATATATATATATATATATATATATATATATATATATATATATATATATATATATATATATATATATATATATATATATATATATATATATATATATATATATATATATATTATTAAATACGACCGAAAAAGTAAGATTAATAATTCTAACACGAATTTTCTCAATCTTTCGTACATTACGCTTCACTGTTGGAGGTAAATCAAAAATCACTTCTCCAAAATTCATTTTTATTTCTAGTCTGACGCGACACGGGCGCGTTTCGTAAAACTTATTACATTTTCAAAGACTTCACAAATACACAACTGATTAGAACTTACGTCTCTCTGATATTATATCTACATTTGAGTGAGGTGGGAAGGGTGATGTGGCATTAACACAAGACAAAACAGGAGGGGATATTAATAGGGTATTAAAAGTATCAACACAAGACAGAACAGAAACAATGGGTACTGAATAGAAGTGTTTGTAGAAAGCCTATTGGTCCATATTTCTTGATGCTTCTATATTGGAGCGGAGTCTTGAGGTGGGTAGAATATAGTTGTGCAATAATTGGCTGTTGATTGCTGGTGTTGACTTCTTGATGTGTAGTGCCTCGCAAACGTCAAGCCGCCTGCTATCGCTGTATCTATCGATGATTTCTGTGTTGTTTACTAGGATTTCTCTGGCGATGGTTTGGTTATGGGAAGAGATTATATGTTCCTTAATGGAGCCCTGTTGCTTATGCATCGTTAAACGCCTAGAAAGATATGTTGTTGTCTTGCCTATATACTGGGTTTTTTGGAGCTTACAGTCCCCAAGTGGGCATTTGAAGGCATAGACGACGTTAGTCTCTTTTAAAGCGTTCTGTTTTGTGTCTGGAGAGTTTCTCATGAGTAGGCTCGCCGTTTTTCTGGTTTTATAGTAAATCGTCAGTTGTATCCTCTGATTTTTGTCTGTAGGGATAACGTTTCTATTAACAATATCTTTCAGGACCCTTTCCTCCGTTTTATGAGCTGTGGAAAAGAAGTTCCTGTAAAATAGTCTAATAGGGGGTATAGGTGTTGTGTTAGTTGTCTCTTCAGAGGTTGCATGGCTTTTCACTTTCCTTCTTATGATGTCTTCGATGAAACCATTGGAGAAGCCGTTATTGACTAGGACCTGCCTTGCCCTACAGAGTTCTTCGTCGACTTGCTTCCATTCTGAGCTGTGGCTGAGAGCACGGTCGACGTATGCGTTAACAACACTCCTCTTGTACCTGTCGGGGCAGTCGCTGTTGGCATTTAGGCACATTCCTATGTTTGTTTCCTTAGTGTAGACTGCAGTGTGGAAACCTCCGCCCTTTTCCATGACTGTTACATCTAGAAAAGGCAGCTTCCCATCCTTTTCCGTCTCGTAAGTGAAACGCAGCACGGAACTCTGCTCAAATGCCTCCTTCAGCTCCTGCAGATGTCTGACATCAGGTACCTGTGTAAAAATGTCGTCAACATACCTGCAGTATATGGCCGGTTTCAAGTTCATGTCGACTAAGACTTTTTGCTCGATGGTACCCATGTAGAAGTTTGCAAACAGGACACCTAGGGGTGAACCCATGGCGACCCCATCTACTTGCTTATACATGTGCCCATCCGGGCTCAAGAAGGGTGCCTTTTTAGTACAAGCTTGGAGTAGTTTCCTCAGAATACTTTCTGGCATGTCAAGAGGAGTACAGGCTGGATCACGATACACTCTGTCGGCTATCATTCCGATTGTCTCGTCCACAGGTACGTTGGTAAACAGCGATTCTACGTCCAACGAGGCTCTTATCCCTGTGGCCCGTGTGCCCCGCAGTAAGTCCACAAATTCCTTTGGAGACTTCAGGCTGAAGGCGCAAGGAACATAAGGAGTCAGCAGGCCGTTGAGTCGCTTCGCCAGTCTGTACGTGGGTGTGGGTATCTGGCTAATGATTGGCCGAAGTGGGTTTCCAGGCTTGTGCGTCTTGACATTTCCATACGCATATCCAGGTTTATATTCCCCAATGATCTTTGGCAGGTGGAGTCCGGATTTTTTGGCGTTCACAGTTTCGATCAGTTTGTTGACCTTTGCTTTTAATTCGGCTGTAGTGTCCTTCGTTACCCTTTGGAACTTAGTTTGGTCAGAGAGTATGATGTTCATTTTCGCCAGATATTCGTCTTTTTTAAGAATGACATATATTGGCGACTTGTCACCTCTCCTGACAACTATCTCCTTGTTATCACGAAGGCTTTTAGCTGCCGCTTTAAGCTCGGGGGACAGTATGGTGCTTCTGTAGTTGCCTCGATTCTTTCCTCCTTCTGCAATAAGTTCTGCTTGTAAGGTATCTTTGGTGGTGACCTTCTTTTGTGTCTCGAGGTCGAATATGTCGTCCAACAGAATTTCCAACTCTACTTTCCGGGCCATTTCACTCGGTCTGGACATTACATGACAGTTTATGCCCAGGTTTAGGAGAGTGATTGGTCCTCAGTGAGGTTAATTCCTGCAAGGTTCAGGAAGCCATCTCTTGGTCGTGGAATTGCCATAGGTCCTCCATATAATGTTGTTAGTTTCTTGATAATCCTTGTTTCAGTGCTGAGGTGATGTTGGTCTGTGAGGATGTCGAGGTGTTGTTCAATGCGGGTACGGATACTATGGTCGATGTTGCTATTTCTCCACTCGTTTGTAGCATGAAGTAGTTGCGTTTTGTTGTCTTTGATTTCATTCTCTGCCTTGTATATCTGATCACGAATCAGATCCTGGCGATATTTTATCGTGAAGGCTTGATTCCTTGCTGCTTACACAGGTACCTGATGTCAGACATCTGCAGGAGCTGAAGGAGGCATTTGAGCAGAGTTCCGTGCTGCGTTTCATTTACGAGACGGAAAAGGATGGGAAGCTGCCTTTTCTAGATGTAACAGTCATGGAAAAGGGCGGAGGTTTCCACACTGCAGTCTACACTAAGGAAACAAACATAGGAATGTGCCTAAATGCCAACAGCGACTGCCCCGACAGGTACAAGAGGAGTGTTGTTAACGCATACGTCGACCGTGCTCTCAGCCACAGCTCAGAATGGAAGCAAGTCGACGAAGAACTCTGTAGGGTAAGGCAGGTCCTAGTCAATAACGGCTTCTCCAATGGTTTCATCGAAAACATCATAAGAAGGAAAGTGAAAAGCCATGCAACCTCTGAAGAGACAACTAACACAACACCTATACCCCCTATTAGACTATTTTACAGGAACTTCTTTTCCACAGCTCATAAAACGGAGGAAAGGGTCCTGAAAGATATTGTTAATAGAAACGTTATCCCTACAGACAAAAATCAGAGGATACAACTGACGATTTACTATAAAACCAGAAAAACGGCCAGCCTACTCATGAGAAACTCTCCAGACACAAAACAGAACGCTTTAAAAGAGACTAACGTCGTCTATGCCTTCAAATGCCCACTTGGGGACTGTAAGCTCCAAAAAACCCAGTATATAGGCAAGACAACAACATCTCTTTCTAGGCGTTTAACGATGCATAAGCAACAGGGCTCCATTAAGGAACATATAATCTCTTCCCATAACCAAACCATCGCCAGAGAAATCCTAGTAAACAACACAGAAATCATCGATAGATACAGCGATAGCAGGCGGCTTGACGTTTGCGAGGCACTACACATCAAGAAGTCAACACCAGCAATCAACAGCCAATTATTGCACAACTATATTCTACCCACCTCAAGACTCCGCTCCAATATAGAAGCATCAAGAAATATGGACCAATAGGCTTTCTACAAACACTTCTATTCAATACCCATTGTTTCTGTTCTGTCTTGTGTTGATACTTTTAATACCCTATTAATATCCCCTCCTGTTTTGTCTTGTGTTAATGCCACATCACCCTTCCCACCTCACTCAAATGTAGATATAATATCAGAGAGACGTAAGTTCTAATCAGTTGTGTATTTGTGAAGTCTTTGAAAATGTAATAAGTTTTACGAAACGCGCCCGTGTCGCGTCAGACTAGAAATAAAAATGAATTTTGGAGAAGTGATTTTTGATTTACCTCCAACAGTGAAGCGTAATGTACGAAAGATTGAGAAAATTCGTGTTAGAATTATTAATCTTACTTTTTCGGTCATATTTAATAATATATGTCTACAGGAAAGACTGCTACCAAAATATACTAATATATATATATATATATATAATAGAGGTACCTTGACTCTTAAAGGTATGACCCCAGCGTACCCAGTCTGATCTGGGTAGGCTGGGTCATAACAGAAAAGTGTTGGTCTTTACGTGCACTGAATATGGAAGTGTTGATCTATTCGAGTATTGACTAAAGATGAATGTTGACCTGCGCAGTGGCCCTTTTCCTTCCCCGAGGACCTTAAGGAGGTAATGGCCTTTCTTTCCGTCCTCTGGAGCCTCCGGATTGAGCGCTCGGGTAAGCGGAAATCCTGTGCACTTTCACCGTGTCTTCTCTTCTGGAGAAGCTTCCATCATCCTTACTGGGTCGCTCTGCTGTGCATCAAGTCACTCGCTTCCTCTCTCTCTATAGTTGTCAAAAGTTTCCTGAAAATGTTCCATGTAGACTTGAATGATTTTCACGTTTGTGAGTCTTATTCTCTGTTTGATTTTGGTTCCTTTGTAAACTTACACTAACATGAATTCGTGTAGCTTTTCGGCCGTGAATACTATGATGTGATCAAGCTTACATTAACCATGATTTTTTTGACAGTCTTGCACTAAACACACTGGTAGTGTGATTTATTTTTTTGCGTTCCTTATTTTAAACTTATTTTCTTCCCAGAATTTTTGTTATAAACCCTAACAATTTTCTTATTTTTCCCTGAACATTTTAACCTCCAGTTAAAGTAGTGTGAATGTCTTGAGCTGACACTGGGAGCCCCAGTTATGATGGTAGCCAGATAATGCCAGCTACAATGGTAACACTGATTAATTACTGGTAATGCTGAGTGATGGGAAACAGTTCATGGTAATGCTTAGCAAAGCCAAGTAATTCTTAGGAGTGCTGAATTATGATTGGAAATGTTTGAAGATGCTGGAAAATGACTGATGATTCTCCGTAATGCTGAATAGATAATGCTCGACATTAATGTCCAATAAATCTCCCTGGTATTAAGTAATTATCAGTACTGTTGATCAGTGACGGGTAGTGCTCGACATTGTATTATTTGGCAGAGTTGACCTCTGATCATTCCCGTTAATGACTCATCTTCACTGCTATTGATATGACTCTGTTGGCGAGCAACACCTGTTATGGTAGTATGGGTTAGTAAGCACTGATGTTCGTTATGGTAGTGTGGGTTAGTTAGCACTGATGTTCGTTATGGTAGTATGGGTTAGTTAGCACTGATGTTCGTTATGGTAGTATAGGTTAGTTAGCACTGATGTTCGTTATGGTAGTATGGGTTAGTTAACACTGATGCTCGTTATGGTAGTATGGGTTAGTTAGCACTGATGCTCGTTATGGTAGTATAGGTTAGTTAGCACTGATGCTCGTTATGGTAGTATAGGTTAGTTAGCACTGATGTTCGTTATGGTAGTATGGGTTAGTTAGCACTGATGTTCGTTATGGTAGTATAGGTTAGTTAGCACTGATGTTCGTTATGGTAGTATGGGTTAGTTAACACTGATGCTCGTTATGGTAGTATAGGTTAGTTAGCACTGATGTTTGTTATGGTAGTATAGGTTAGTTAGCACTGATGTTCGTTATGGTAGTATGGGTTAGTTAGCACTGATGTTCGTTATGGTAGTGTGGGTTAGTTAGCACTAATGCTCGTTATGGTAGTATGGGTTAGTTAGCACTGATGTTCGTTATGGTAGTATGGGTTAGTTAGCACTGATGCTCGTTATGGTAGTATAGGTTAGTTAGCACTGATGTTCGTTATGGTAGTATAGGTTAGTTAGCACTGATGTTCGTTATGGTAGTATGGGTTAGTTAGCACTGATGTTCGTTATGGTAGTGTGGGTTAGTTAGCACTGATGCTCGTTATGGTAGTATGGGTTAGTTAGCACTGATGCTCGTTATGGTAGTATGGGTTAGTTAGCACTGATGCTCGTTATGGTAGTATAGGTTAGTTAGCACTGATGTTCGTTATGGTAGTATGGGTTAGTTAGCACTGATGCTCGTTATGGTAGTATAGGTTAGTTAGCACTGATGTTCGTTATGGTAGTATGGGTTAGTTAGCACTGATGCTCGTTATGGTAGTATGGGTTAGTTAGCACTGATGCTCGTTATGGTAGTGTGGGTTAGTTAGCACTGATGCTCGTTATGGTAGTATAGGTTAGTTAGCACTGATGCTCGTTATGGTAGTATGGGTTAGTTAGCACTGATGCTCGTTATGGTAGTATGGGTTAGTTAGCACTGATGCTCGTTATGGTAGTATAGGTTAGTTAGCACTGATGTTCGTTATGGTAGTATGGGTTAGTTAGCACTGATGCTCGTTATGGTAGTATAGGTTAGTTAGCACTGATGTTCGTTATGGTAGTATGGGTTAGTTAGCACTGATGTTCGTTATGGTAGTATGGGTTAGTTAGCACTGATGTTCGTTATGGTAGTATAGGTTAGTTAGCACTGATGTTCGTTATGGTAGTATGGGTTAGTTAGCACTGATGTTCGTTATGGTAGTGTGGGTTAGTTAGCACTGATGCTCGTAAATGCTTAACTTTTTTGGGGGTCATATCGAAGGTAATGTGAGGTAAGTGAGGTTTCATGCTAGCTGAAACCTATCGTTTGTTACGGTTTCGCTAACAGTAGTATCAGGAAGGGAATTGTGATTATTTCGTTCATGTTATCGTCGTATATAATATAATAACTTAATAAAACACACACGGTAATATATCGTCAATTATTTTCTTGGAATATTTGCTGAAATATAATACTCATATTATTTTAGGTTCGTGTTAGGCTCACTGAGCGAAACGTCCGATATCGACCCATAAAGAACTGCGATATTGGCTGCAGGATTATGTAACGTTAGTTTTGTCCATGCACTCAATAATCACTGAGCTTGATGATAAGAAAAGCTGTGGCGTGATTTATTGTTTTAGAAAGTTTTAACATCATCATCTAACATATCTATCCTGGCCAAACCTAACGGAATTAAGCTCATTTACCCTGGACAATTAACACAAAAAAATATTGTGTTTTAACTGACGACTGACTAACGTTTTAACATTGACAAGTTCAAATATCTAAATCCGTTTTTATTAATAGTTTGTTTTGCCATAAATAATTTGTAGCAATTGTTGTAACCTTTGAAATAATCGGGAGGCATATTCAACAAATTATTACAACATTCCGTCCACCCACTTTGATTATATGTATTCAATGTGTCCAATTTTATTGGAAGGGTTAAGATACTGACGTCATCATTTCTTTCACAAATGAAGAATTTACCCGAAAACTAAATTTCATCCAGTGCCCCCCCCCCCAAGGACAGTTGTTTGCAACTCAAACGTATAATGACTCCATATTTCACTAAGTTCACTAACAGTGCCTGCTAGCAAGTGGATCCTCTCGTGTCATGTATGGTTCTCGGGTTCCACTTCTCTCGCACATGCTAAAACCTCCAGAAACTCACTGAGAAACGCCCATACTGGTACCATGTGTGGTTATCGTCTTTCTGTGGCCACCTGTGACCTGACGCACACAAGACAACTAAGACAAATCACAGTATATCACTTAGTAAATGTTCTCCCAAGGTGACTATACTCCAGACCTCCACTACGCTCTCATCATTTTCAAAGTGTACACTTATCTCTTCTCGTGTGAACTACTTAAAACTAGAGCCTCGCTTTCACTGTTCAACGTTGGGGTCAATAATTACTAATATTTCATAAATCAGTTAAAAATTATTAACTTAGACCTTCCCAGACCAGCCTAGGTCCGTCCCATAGCCCCACACCATTTTCCGTACATATTTAGATAATGCTAGCAACGTCTGGCCTCTACTTTGGACAGACAAACAGACAGACATTCACTTGTATGGTTCATATGTAAAGATGACAATTTGAATGTATTCAAATGGGCTCTTGATTCATTGAACATTTACTTGATATAATTTATTTGAACACGAGTTTTGCAAATTTCCTAAGATTGTACATCTGCCTGAATTGCATTATTTTCCTCATCTATTTCCTTTCGGCCAATTTCGTACCCAATTTTCCTCTGACCACTCAATGGACTTGATTTTTCTTATCGCACATATAGTCCATTTTCTTTGGCATAGAGTGAATTCGTTTTCTGCAAATGTATTCTAACACCATTTTATCTGGATTCACACTGGACTCGTTTTCCCCTGACTGTTTACACTTACACCCCATTTCCACTCCATCCCTCTCTCAATTTAGGTCACTGCTCCAGATAATACGAAGCACATTTTCCGTCTTAATTAATGGTGAGCCGTATCTGGATGTACTTTATTACAGGAGGTGGTCCTTCTGCCTAACTGGAAAGCAATAAGAGCTATTAAACTGCTTTCACTTCCCCTGCATGGCAGTTTGGCGGAAACCATTCCACTCACACCCGGAAAATTTTATGTTTCAGGAGGAAGGTTTAGCCGTGTCAATAAAGCCTAAAAAATGGAAGGGAGGGAAGAGGCGTGGAAACGATGATGCCGTAAAGATCGGGAAGCTGTTGTCTCTCTCTCACACACTCAGTGTCATTCTTATTTTCGCTCACCCACTTACTCACCTGTTCCCTCTTTGTTTTTGTTTTGTCTTTGTCTACTTTTACAATCGCACTGTTATTATTTTCGAGTATTTTTAATATATATAATTTATTTAAATTTGTTATTGGTATTGTTTGACTGTTGTTTGCAATATGATTCAAACGATGTTATGCGATAATTTTTATATTTTCGTCTTATACGATATACGTATCTACTCAGTAACTATCTTACTATACCGGCCTGTATGCGATATGTGGCGTACGATCCCTCCATGAAGAAGACCGCCGCTCATTCAACACGTTCCTCTCCTGGTCTTTATTGCATTACCTGTCACTTTGACTTCGTGTTCTTTACTACTGCTGGCTCTTAATGGTATATATGTCATGCTGAGCCACGAGGGCAGGAATCTGTGTTGCTGCTCTTACTTTAACTCTTGCTGCTGCAGCTGTGCTGTTTTAACTGCTGCTGTTTTTACTGCTGCATCTGCTGTAAATGCTGCTGTTGCTGCTGTTTTTGTTGATGTCGTTGCTACAATTCATGGTTCTATCTCTGAAAAAACTTTTAATGCTTTTACTCCTGTTGATATTTCTATTACTGATCCTCCAGCTGACACCACAACTAACGATGCTGCTGCTGCTGCGGCTGCTGCAAAAACCGCTGCTGCAAAAACCGCTGCTGCTGCAACAACCGCTGCTGCCACAACCTCTGCTACTGCAACTACCGCTGCTGCTGCTGCAACAACCTCTGCTACTGCAACTACCGCTGCTGCTGCTGCAACAACCTCTGCTACTGCAACTACCGCTGCTGCTGCTGCAACAACCTCTGCTGCTGCAACAACCGCTGCTGCTGCTGCAACAACCTCTGCTGCTGCAACAACCTCTGCTACTGCAACTACCGCTGCTGCTGCTGCAACAACCTCTGCTGCTGCAATAACCGCTGCTGCTGCTGCAACAACCTCTGCTGCTGCAACAACCGCTGCTGCTGCAACAACAGCTGCTGCTGCAACAACCGCTGCTGCTGCAACAACCGCTGCTGCTGCTGCAACAACCGCTGCTGCTGCTGCAACAACCGCTGCTGCTGCAACAACCGCTGCTGCTGCAACAACAGCTGCTGCTGCAACAACCGCTGCTGCTGCAACAACCGCTGCTGCTGCAACAACCGCTGCTGCTGCTGCAACAACCGCTGCTGCTGCTGCAACAACCGCTGCTGCTGCAACAACAGCTGCTGCTGCAACAACCGCTGCTGCTGCAACAACCGCTGCTGCTGCAACAACCGCTGCTGCTGCTGCAACAACCGCTGCTGCTGCAACAACAGCTGCTGCTGCAACAACCGCTGCTGCTGCAACAACCGCTGCTGCTGCTGCAACAACCGCTGCTGCTGCTGCAACAACCGCTGCTGCTGCAACAACAGCTGCTGCTGCAACAACCGCTGCTGCTGCAACAACCGCTGCTGCTGCTGCAACAACCGCTGCTGCTGCGGCAACAACCGCTGCTGCTGCAACAACAGCTGCTGCTGCAACAACCGCTGCTGCTGCAACAACCGCTGCTGCTGCTGCAACAACCGCTGCTGCTGCAACAACCGCTGCTGCTGCTGCAACAACCGCTGCTGCTGCAACAACAGCTACTGCTGCAACAACAGCTGCTGCTGCAACAACCGCTGCTGCTGCTGCAACAACCGCTGCTGCTGCAACAACCGCTGCTGCTGCTGCAACAACCGCTGCTGCTGCTGCAACTACCGCTGCTGCTGCTGCAATACCCGCTGCTGCTGCTGCCACAACCGCTGTTGCTGCAACAACCGCTGCTGCTGCAACAACCGCTGCTGCTGCTGCAACAACCGCTGCTGCTGCAACAACAGCTGCTGCTGCAACAACCGCTGCTGCTGCTGCAACAACCGCTGCTGCTGCAACAACCGCTGCTGCTGCTGCAACAACCGCTGCTGCTGCAACAACCGCTGCTGCTGCTGCAACAACCGCTGCTGCAACAACCGCTGCTGCTGCAACAACCGCTGCTGCTGCTGCAACAACCGCTGCTGCTGCAACAACAGCTGCTGCTGCAACAACCGCTGCTGCTGCTGCAACAACCGCTGCTGCTGCAACAACAGCTGCTGCTGCAACAACCGCTGCTGCTGCTGCAACAACCGCTGCTGCTGCTGCAACAACCGCTGCTGCTGCTGCAACTACCGCTGCTGCTGCTGCAATACCCGCTGCTGCTGCTGCCACAACCGCTGTTGCTGCAACAACCGCTGCTGCTGCAACAACCGCTGCTGCTGCTGCAACAACCGCTGCTGCTGCTGCCACAACCGCTGTTGCTGCAACAACCGCTGCTGCTGCAACAACCGCTGCTGCTGCTGCAACAACCGCTGCTGCTGCAACAACCGCTGCTGCTGCAACTACCGCTGCTGCTGTTGCAACAACCGCTGCTGCTGCAACAACCGCTGCTGCTGCAACAACCGCTGCTGCTGCTGCAACAACCGCTGCTGCTGCTGCAACAACCGCTGCTGCTGCTGCAACTACCGCTGCTGCTGCTGCAACAACCGCTGCTGCTGCTGCAACAACCGCTGCTGCTGCAACAACCGCTGCTGCTGCAACTACCGCTGCTGCTGTTGCAATACCCGCTGCTGCTGCTGCTGCTGCTGCTGCTGCTGCTGCAACAACCCCCTGCTGCCAAAGCTGCTAACATTACTCCTGCTCCTCTACATTTGCTGCAGTCGCTGATACTGCAGCTGCTCTTGATGCAGCTGTCATCCCCCATTCTTTCCCACATCGCTGTGAAGGATTAGATTAACTTGAATAAATGTTAGTACAAGTTTGTGAATGACAGGCAATAGACCAGGAGGGAAATCCTCCAGCCTTAGGTGGCGGAGGGTGTGTGGTGGAGGCGGGGAAAGAATTAAATAAAATGAAAATTGTTTGGGTGAATGTTAGAATGATTGGTTTTGGCTCTTCGGAGAGCTTTGTATCCTGTGTAGGTGGTGTGGTGGGCCGGGTGGTGTGGTGGGCCAGGTGGTGTGGTGGGCCAGGTGGTGTGGTGGGCCGGGTGGTGTGGTGGGCCAGGTGGTGTGGTGGGCCAGGTGGTGTGGTGGGCCTGGAGGTGGTGGTGGGCCAGGTGGTGTGGTGGGCCGGGTGGTGGTGGTGGGCCAGGTGGTGTGGTGGGCCAGGTGGTGTGGTGGGCCGGGTGGTGTGGTGGGCCAGGTGGTGTGGTGGGCCAGGTGGTGGTGGTGGGCCAGGTGGTGTGGTGGGCCAGGTGGTGGTGGTGGGCCGGGTGGTGTGGTGGGCCGGGTGGTGTGGTGAGCCAGGTGGTGTGGTGGGCCAGGTGGTGGTGGTGGGCCGGGTGGTGTGGTGGGCCAGGTGGTGGTGGTGGGCCGGGTGGTGTGGTGGGCCAGGTGGTGGTGGTGGGCCGGGTGGTGTGGTGGGCCAGGTGGTGGTGGTGGGCCAGGTGGTGTGGTGGGCCAGGTGGTGGTGGTGGGCCAGGTGGTGTGGTAGGCCAGGTGGTGGTGGTGGGCCGGGTGGTGTTATGGGCCAGGTGGTGGTGGTGGGCCGGGTGGTGTGGTGGGCCGGGTGGTGTGGTGGGCCAGGTAGTGTGGTGGGCCGGGTGGTGTGGTGGACCGGGTGGTGGTGGTGGGCCAGGTGGTGGTGGTGGGCCAGTTAGTGTGGTGGACCAGGTAGTGTGGTGGGCCGAATGGTGGTGGTGGTGGGCCGGGTGGTGTGGTGGGCCGGGTGGTGTGGTGGACCAGGTGGTGTGGTGGGCCGGGTGGTGTGGTGGGCCAGGTGGTGGTGGTGGGCCAGGTGGTGTGGTGGGCCAGGTGGTGTGGTGGGCCAGGTGGTTGTGGTGGGCCAGGTAGTGTGGTGGACCAGGTGGTGTGGTGGGCCGGGTGGTGTGGTGGACCAGGTGGTGTGGTGTGCCGGGTGGTGATGGTGGGCCGGGTGGTGTGGTGGGTCAGGTGGTGTGGTGGGCCGGGTGGTGGTAATGGGCCGGGTGGTGTGGTGAGCCGGGTGGTGTGGTGGGCCGGGTGGTGTGGTTGGCCGGGTAGTGTGGTACGCCAGGTGGTGTGGTGGGCCGGGTGGTGTGATGGGCCAGGTTGTGTGGTGGTTCAGGTGGTGTGGTGGGCTGGGTGGTGTGGTGGACCGGGTGGTGTGGTGGGCCGGGTGGTGTGGTGGGCCGGGTGGTGTAGTGGGCCTGGTGGTGGTGGTGGGCCGGGTGGTGTGATGGGCCGGGTGGTGTGGTGGGCGGGGGGTGTGGTGGGCCGGGTGGTGTGGTGGGCCGGGTGGGGTGGTGGGCCGGGTGGTGATGGTGGGCCGGGTGGTGTGGTGGGTCGGGTGGTGTGGTGGGCCGGGTGGTGGTGGTGGGCCGGGTGGTGTGGTGAGCCGGGTGGTGTGGTGGGCCGGGTGGTGTGGTTGGCCGGGTAGTGTGGTACGCCAGGTGGTGTGGTGGGCCGGGTGGTGTGGTGGGCCAGGTGGTTGTGGTGGGCCAGGTAGTGTGGTGGACCAGGTGGTGTGGTGGGCCGGGTGGTGTGGTGGGCCAGGTGGTTGTGGTGGGCCAGGTAGTGTGGTGGACCAGGTGGTGTGGTGGGCCGGGTGGTGTGGTGGACCAGGTGGTGTGGTGGGCCAGGTAGTGTGGTGGACCAGGTGGTGTGGTGGGCCGGGTGGTGTGGTGGGCCAGGTGGTTGTGGTGGGCCAGGTAGTGTGGTGGGCCGGGTGGTGTGGTGGACCGGGTGGTGGTGGTGGGCCAGGTGGTGGTGGTGGGCCAGTTAGTGTGGTGGACCAGGTAGTGTGGTGGGCCGGGTGGTGGTGGTGGGCCGGGTGGTGTGGTGGGCCGGGTGGTGTGGTGGGCCAGGTGGTAGTGGTGGGCCAGGTAGTGTGGTGGACCAGGTGGTGTCGTGGGCCAGTTGGTGGTGGTGGGCCGGGTGGTGTGGTGGGCCGGGTGGTGTGGTGGGCCAGGTGGTGGTGGTGGGCCAGGTAGTGTGGTGGACCAGGTGGTGTGGTGGGCCGGGTGGTGGTGGTGGGCCGGGTGGTGTGGTGGACCAGGTGGTGTGGTGGGCCGGGTGGTTGTGGTGGGCCAGGTGGTGGTGGTGGGCCAGGTGGTGTGGTGGGCCGGGTGGTGTGGTGGGCCAGGTGGTTGTGGTGGGCCAGGTAGTGTGGTGGACCAGGTGGTGTGGTGGGCCGGGTGGTGTGGTTGACCAGGTGGTGTGGTGTGCCGGGTGGTGATGGTGGGCCGGGTGGTGTGGTGGGTCGGGTGGTGTGGTGGGCCGGGTGGTGGTGGTGGGCC
Organism: Procambarus clarkii; assembly: GCF_040958095.1. Classification (NCBI taxonomy): domain Eukaryota; kingdom Metazoa; phylum Arthropoda; class Malacostraca; order Decapoda; family Cambaridae; genus Procambarus; species Procambarus clarkii. The sequence goes on from NC_091191.1 coordinate 16,686,324, forward strand.
GGGTGGTGTGGTGAGCCGGGTGGTGTGGTGGGCCGGGTGGTGTGGTTGGCCGGGTAGTGTGGTACGCCAGGTGGTGTGGTGGGCCGGGTTGTGTGATGGGCCAGGTGGTGTGGTGGTTCAGGTGGTGTGGTGGGCCGGGTGGTGTGGTGGGCCGGGTGGTGTGGTGGGCCGGGTGGTGTGGTGGGCCGGGTGGTGTGGTGGGCCGGGTGGTGTGGTGGGCCGGGTGGTGTAGTGGGCCTGGTGGTGGTGGTGGGCCGGGTGGTGTGATGGGCCGGGTGGTGTGGTGGGCCGGGTGGTGTGGTGGGCCGGGTGGTGTGGTGGGCCGGGTAGTGTGGTGGGCCGGGTGGTGGTGGTGGGCCGGGTGGTGTGGTGGGCCGGGTGGTGTGGTGGGCCAGGTGGTAGTGGTGGGCCAGGTAGTGTGGTGGACCAGGTGGTGTCGTGGGCCAGTTGGTGGTGGTGGGCCGGGTGGTGTGGTGGGCCGGGTGGTGTGGTGGGCCAGGTGGTGGTGGTGGGCCAGGTAGTGTGGTGGACCAGGTGGTGTGGTGGGCCGGGTGGTGGTGGTGGGCGGGGTGGTGTGGTGGACCAGGTGGTGTGGTGGGCCGGGTGGTTGTGGTGGGCCAGGTGGTGGTGGTGGGCCAGGTGGTGTGGTGGGCCGGGTGGTGTGGTGGGCCAGGTGGTTGTGGTGGGCCGGGTGGTGTGGTGGACCGGGTGGTGTGGTGGGCCGGGTGGTGTGGTGGGCCGGGTGGTGGTGGTGTGCCGGGTGGTGATGGTGGGCCGGGTGGTGTGGTGGGTCGGGTGGTGTGGTGGGCCGGGTGGTGGTGGTGGGCCGGGTGGTGTGGTGAGCCGGGTGGTGTGGTGGGCCGGGTGGTGTGGTTGGCCGGGTAGTGTGGTACGCCAGGTGGTGTGGTGGGCCGGGTGGTGTGATGGGCCAGGTGGTGTGGTGGTTCAGGTGGTGTGGTGGGCCGGGTGGTGTGGTGGGCCGGGTGGTGTGGTGGGCCGGGTGGTGTGATGGGCCGGGTGGTGTAGTGGGCCTGGTGGTGGTGGTGGGCCGGGTGGTGTGATGGGCCGGGTGGTGTGGTGGGCCGGGTGGTGTGGTGGGCCGGGTGGTGTGGTGGGCCGGGTGGGGTGGTGGGCCTGGTGGTGGTGGTGGGCCGGGTGGTGTGATGGGCCGGGTGGTGTGGTGGACCAGGTGGTGTGGTGGGCCGGGTGGTGGTGGTGGGCCGGGTGGTGTGGTGGGTCGGGTGGTGTGGTGGGCCGGGTGGTGGTGGTGGGCCGGGTGGTGTGGTGGGCCGGGTGGTGTGGTGGGCCAGGTGGTGTGGTGGGCCGGGTAGTGTGGTACGCCAAGTGGTGTGGTGGGCCGGGTGGTGTGGTGGGCCGGGTGGTGTGGTGGGCCGGGTAGTGTGGTACGCCAGGTGGTGTGGTGGGCCGGGTGGTGTGATGGGCCAGGTGGTGTGGTGGTTCAGGTGGTGTGGTGGGCCGGGTGGTGTGGTGGGCCGGGTGGTGTGGTGGGCCGGGTGGTGTGGTGGGCCGGGTGGTGGTGGTGGGCCGGGTGGTGTGATGGGCCGGGTGGTGTGGTAGGCCGGGTGGTGTGGTGGGCCGGGTGGTGTGGTGGGCCGGGTGGTGGTGGTGGGCCGGGTGATGTGGTGGGCCGGGTGGTGTGGTGGGTCGGGTGGTGTGGTGGGCCGGGTGGTGTGGTGGGTCGGGTGGTGTGGTGGGCCGGGTGGTGGTGGTGGGCCGGGTGGTGTGATGGGACGGGTGGTGTGGTGGGCCGGGTGGTGTTGTGGGCCGGGTGGTGTGATGGGCCAGGTGGTGTGGTGGTTCAGGTGGTGTGGTGGGCCGGGTGGTGTGGTGGGTCGGGTGGTGTGGTGGGCCGGGTGGTGTGGTGGGTCGGGTGGTGTGGTGGGTCGGGTGGTGTTGTGGGCCGGGTGGTGTTGTGGGTCGGGTGGTGTGGTGGGCCGGGTGGTGGTGGTGGGCCGGGTGGTGTGGTGGGTCGGGTGGTGTGATGGGCCGGGTGGTGTGGTGGGCCGGGTAGTGTGGTACGCCAGGTGGTGTTATGGGCCGGGTGGTGTGATGGGCCAGGTGGTGTGGTGGTTCTGGTGGTGTGGTGGGCCGGGTGGTGTGGTGGGTCGGGTGGTGTGGTGGGCCGGGTGGTGGTGGTGGGCCGGGTGGTGTAGTGGGCCGGGTGGTGGTGGTGGGCCGGGTGGTGTGGTGGGTCGGGTGGTGTGGTGGGCCGGGTGGTGTGGTGGGTCGGGAGGTGTGGTGGACCGGGTGGTGTGATGGGCCGGGTGGTGTGGTGGGCCGGGTGGTGTGATGGGCCGGGTGGTGTGGTGGGCCGGGTAGTGTGGTACGCCAGGTGGTGTGGTGGGCCGGGTGGTGTGATGGGCCAGGTGGTGTGGTGGTTCAGGTGGTGTGGTGGGCCGGGTGGTGTGGTGGGCCGGGTGCTGTGGTGGGCCAGGTGGTGTGGTGGTTCAGGTGGTGTGGTGGGCCGGGTGGTGTGGTGGGCCGGGTGGTGTAGTGGGCCGGGTGGTGTGGTGGGCCAGGGGGTGTGGTGGTTCAGGTGGTGTGGTGGGCCGGGTGGTGTGGTGGGCCAGGTGGTGTGGTGGGCCGGGTGGTGTGGTGGGCCAGGTGGTGTGGTGGTTCGGGTGGTGTGGTGGGCCGGGTGGTGTGGTGGGCCGGGTGGTGTGGTGGGCCGGGTGGTGTGGTGGGCCGGGTGGTGTGGTGGGCCGGGTGGTGTGGTGG
>NC_091191.1:16689562-16697062 GCF_040958095.1 Procambarus clarkii
CAGGCAGGTGAAGCTCTTCAAGGTAGCAGACTGCTCTGTGATGCCACTTTTTGCTTCTCCTGTTTCCCCCTGAAAGTAGCTCAGAGCTCAGTTTTTTCTTAGCAATATCATTGTAATGGGGATCTCTGGCTATCCTAATTACAAGCTTAGCATTCAGCTCCTGAATTCTGCTTTTAACACTGGGAAGGGACAACTCCTCTCGTAAATTAGACGTTTTGGTAGTTCTTGGAACTCCAAGAATGATTGTCATGGCTTCATTTTGAATGCTTTCAAGCCTTTTCATATCGCTTTGGGAGTAGGTGCACAGAACTGGTGCGGCATAGTTTATGACGGAGTGCACATAGGCTGTGTACATCATTTTAAGCACGGCAATAGAGGCTCCATGTCCATTCCAGGTCATAGCTTTCAGTGCCCTGAGTCGACTTTTGCATGTTCCTATGAGTTGATTGAGCTCCTCTTTCTTTCCCTTGTTAGAGCCGACAGTGACGCCAAGGTACCGATAGTGGTCAACCCATTCAAGTGTTACACCATTAATTTGCAGTTCTACATTTGCTCTCCGCTTGTGATGGGAGTATGCCTTCGTCTTGTTTGTGGAGAGAGTGAAACCGAGCTCAATACATTTCCTTCCAAGGAGTTCAATGGACTGTTCAATTTTTCCCAAGGTGGGAGCTTGTATTAGGACATTATCTGCATATCCCACTTGTTGTGTTCCTTCCGGAAAATCAATATTTGCAATGGCGTTCATAAGTACATTGAATAGTGTAGGGCTTAAGACTCCGTCTTGGGGGGTCCCGAGTTCCATATTCATTGTTCTGGAGACTGCTCCATTGAAGCAAACTTTGGCTTTCCTTCCTGTGAGGTAGTCTTCAACCCATTTCATGAGTCTCCCCTAGACACCCATGCATGCAAGCTCGTCCAGGATCGCAATCCCCTGTGCTTTGTCGAAGGCTCCTTTGATGTCAACAAATACAGAGTACCTAGCCGTGTCATTAGCCAAGTAATTAACTATACAATTTGCTGTGCTCCGTCCTTTAACAAATCCATTGACCCCCTCCCCTAACCTGCCTATTTTGTGTAACAGTCGGTTTAGGATGATCCTTTCAAGCATCTTGCAAGTGCATGACACGAGATTGATAGGTCTGTAATTACCAGGGTCATTAGGCTTCGGTATGGGAATAATTATTGCGTGTTTCCATTGTGTGGGCAACACTCCACTTAGGAATGACTTGTTAAACAGGTAGAGTAGTGGATTCCCAGACACTTCACACAGTGCATTGAGTATGTCGTAGGTGACGCCATCTTCACCAGGTGCTGTACTTTACCCTTTTTCATAGCGCCCCTTACTTCTTGGGCTGTGATTGGTTCCCCATATTCGTCATCACTAGACAGTGCTCTTGTTATCCTAATTCTTCTGTCATCATGTCGCAGGAGCTGTTCCCTGCTGATTTCTGCAGGGAGAGAGGAGGAGGATGCTGCATCACTCCACTTGTGAATTAGTTCCTCAGCCTTACCCTGGGGGTCTTTGTGAGCCGCAGGCCGGGCTCTGCCACCCTTAGCTATCTGAATTTTTGCCCACACTTGTCTTGCAGATGTTTCCCGTCCAATAGAGCTAGTGAACTCAAGCCATTGTCTTTCCCGCTCTTTAATCTTCTCTTCCCTGGCTACTTGACACACAGTTTTAAACAACTCTTGGTTACTTTCAGTGGGATGTCTCCGGTACTCTCTACTCATGTCTCGCACATTTGCGCTAAGCATCTTTATGTAATCATTCTCATACCATTTTATTTTCTTCCTCTGAGGGTTACTTCGCCCAGGCGTACGGCGCGGAACTCTTAGACAGCTCTCAATTTGGTGATTAAGGTCATCAAGAAATGTGTTAATGTCTTCTGGGATTTGGTATTCTGTGAAACCAGTCACTCATCCTGTTTATGAAGTGCGGCCTCATATCTGGTCCGAGTGATAACCTTTTTCTTTTATTTGTCTCTTTCTTTCTCTTGCTCATGTCGACGGTGGTAATCAGTGCCCAGTGGTCACTTCATAAACTGTGCACAATGTGTGTACTGGCATCAGTGTCCTGTGCATTCAGCAGGAGAGCATAGTCCAATCTTCCTCCTCTGAGGTGAGTTGGCTGTTCATCACCCAGGACTCTAAGGTTTTCACTTCCCCTGACAAAGAGTGACAGTTTCCGTCCATTGACATTGGGTTGATGGCAGTTGGCACCAAAGTGTGGGTGTCTGGCATTAAGGTCACCGACCAGCAGGGTAGGGTCTTCATTAACAAACTCAGGCAGTGTGTCAAGGTCAAGTTTACTCTGTGGGACATATAGGTTGATTATATGTAGGGCATTATTGTTTAAGTAAAGGGTTACTCCCAGTGATTCAAACTCATCCCCCATGTGCAGGTCATCAATAATCTGTGCGGGAATGTTGTTATTTACAAAAGTGATGAGACCCCGTTTTCTTTCCCCAGAGGGCAGGGAGAACTTGCGATAACCGCTGAACATTGGGTTGAAGTCATCACCTACCATCGTCTCCTGTAGCACTATGACGTCAGTTTCGTGTTCACGGACGTACTGTATAATGTCATTAATTCTATTGTGAACTCCATTACAGTTCCATTGCAGTATAGTGAGATGTTCTTTATTGTGATTATCCATTTTGAGGTTGTCATCAGCTGCACGTGTGTAATTATTATGTTCACATGTGTCATCGTGTATTCCATGGTGTTTGGTGTCACTGTGTGCACTGGTGTTACTGTGTGCACTGGTGTCACTGTGTGCACTGGTGTTACTGTGTGCACTGGTGTTACTGTGTGCACTGGTGTTACTGTGTGTACTGGCGTTACTGTGTGCACTGGTGTCACTGTGTGCACTGGTGTTACTGTGTACACTGGTGTCACTGTGTGCACTGGTGTCACTGTGTGCACTGGTGTTACTGTGTGCACTGGTGTCACTGTGTGCACTGGTGTTACTGTGTGTACTGGCGTTACTGTGAGCACTGGTGTTACTGTGTGCACTGGTGTTACTGTGTGCACTGGTGTTACTGTGTGCACTGGTGTTACTGTGTGCACTGGTGTCACTGTGTGCACTGGTGTTACTGTGTGTACTGGCGTTACTGTGAGCACTGGTGTTACTGTGTGCACTGGTGTTACTGTGTGCACTGGTGTTACTGTGTGCACTGGTGTCACTGTGTGCACTGGTGTCACTGTGTGCACTGGTGTCACTGTGTGCACTGGTGTTACTGTGTACACTGGTGTCACTGTGTGCACTGGTGTCACTGTGTGCACTGGTGTTACTGTGTGCACTGGTGTCACTGTGTGTACTGGCGTTACTGTGTGCACTGGTGTCACTGTGTACACTGGTGTCACTGTGAGCACTGGTGTCACTGTGTGCACTGGTGTTACTTTGTGCACTGGTGTCACTGTGTGCACTGGTGTTACTGTGTATACTGGTGTCACTGTGTGCACTGGTGTCACTGTGTGCACTGGTGTCACTGTGTGCACTGGTGTCACTGTGTACACTGGTGTCACTGTGTGCACTGGTGTTACTGTGTACACTGGTGTTACTGTGTGCACTGGTGTTACTGTGTGCACTGGTGTCACTGTGTGCACTGGTGTTACTGTGTGTACTGGCGTTACTGTGTGCACTGGTGTCACTGTGTACACTGGTGTCACTGTGAGCACTGGTGTCACTGTGTGCACTGGTGTTACTTTGTGCACTGGTGTCACTGTGTGCACTGGTGTTACTGTGTATACTGGTGTCACTGTGTGCACTGGTGTCACTGTGTGCACTGGTGTCACTGTGTGCACTGGTGTCACTGTGTACACTGGTGTCACTGTGTGCACTGGTGTTACTGTATACACTGGTGTTACTGTGTGCACTGGTGTTACTGTGTGCACTGGTGTCACTGTGTGCACTGGTGTCACTGTGTACACTGGTGTCACTGTGAGCACTGGTGTCACTGTGTACACTGGTGTTACTGTGTGCACTGGTGTTACTGTGTGCACTGGTGTTACTGTGTGCACTAGTGTTACTGTGTGCACTGGTGTCACTGTGTGCACTGGTGTTACTTTGTGCACTGGTGTTACTGTGTGCACCGGTGTTACTGTTTGCACTGGTGTTACTGTGTTCACTGGTGTTACTGTGTGCACTGGTGTTACTGTGTGCACTGGTGTTACTGTGTGCACTGGTGTTACTGTTTGCACTGGTGTTACTGTTTGCACTGGTGTTACTGTGTACACTGGTGTTACTGTTTGCACTGGTGTTACTGTTTGCACTGGTGTTACTGTGTGCACTGGTGTTACTGTGTGCACTGGCGTCACTGTGTGCACTGGTGTCACTGTGTGCACTGGTGTCACTGTGTGCACTGGTGTTACTTTGTGCACTGGTGTTACTGTGTGCACTGGTGTTACTGTGTGCACTGGTGTTACTGTGTGCACTGGTGTCACTGTGTGCACTGGTGTCACTGTGTGCACTGGTGTTACTGTTTGCACTGGTGTTACTGTGTGCACTGGTGTCACTGTGTGCACTGGTGTTACTGTGTGCACTGGTGTTACTTTGTGCACTGGTGTTACTGTGTGCACTGGTGTTACTGTGTGCACTGGTGTTACTGTGTACACTGGTGTTACTGTGTGTACTGGTGTTACTGTGTACACTGGTGTTACTGTGTGCACTGGTGTGCTGGTGTCCTGGTTGTGTCTGCTGACGTACCTCGGCAGTATGTGTTGCATCATCTTGCACCAGGCTCTGGCTTGCAGGTCCTCCACTTGATGGACTCTGCCGTTGCAGGATTTGGAGGATGTGTTCCTGAGTCGTCTTAATCTGGCAGAGGGCTTTCTCATGTTCCGTCTGCTTTTGCAATATTTGGTGGACGACTGGATGAGATTTTATCATGCAGTCTAATATTGCTGCAACACAAACCTGAGTGACGACCTCCAGGGGGTCAGGAGTGCCTGGAGGGGGAGGCGGATGGGAGACAGTGGAGGGGTCTGATTCATTGGTATGGATTTGGAGGGTAGGTGGTGGTGGTGGTGGTGTGACACCGTGGGTAGAGATTGAGGTATGGGTGGGTGGGTTCCCTGGTGGGGAGAGAGGTGGGAAGGCCTCAGAGATGGGGGAGCGGTGGTGGCTGGCTATACCGCCCCCACCCCACGCCTGATTCCCCACCCCACCCTGGGTTCCCCTGTTCACTGAGTGATCACTACCCCAGACTGTTGTCGGTCTACTGTGAGCTGGACCCTGGGCTGGTCCCTGAACTGGACCCTGGCTTGCTGTGGTACTGTCAACGGTGCCATTCCCGCCCCTGTTCACTGGTCCACCTGCGGTTTGATTCGGTGGTTTCGAGCCCCGCCATGCAGGCCTCGCCCTGCAATACCTGTTCCAAGCATGGTGGGGTTGCTTGCAGTTGGCAGATTTAGGTGTTACCCTGCCACCTCCACCCGATGCAAGCTTAGCTAGGCACTGCTTAGTGTCGTGAGATCCACTGCAACACCCACACCTAATTGAGCGATCACATTGCCACGTTCTGTGATCCCACCGTTGACAGTTGCCACACAAGGACGGGTTGCCAATATACCTCTCCACTTTGCGCTCCCTCATGCCTGGTATTTGAATGACTTGCGGCAGGTCTCCCTTCCACATAGCAATTGCTTGATTTTTGGGCAGTCCCCCTGGTCCAGTGTTGCGCGCGACCCAAACAATCTGTTCATAGTCCTTGAGAAATTCCACGTCAACATGAATACTATAGTTCTTAATTAATATTTTAGTTTGTCTTGTCTGTGGGTTTGCTTCCAACAATTTAACATTCTTACCTTGATACTCGAGACTGGTCTTTGTGAAGTACTTCAGGGCACTGTGCCCCTGCACCCGTGCACTAACATTGCCACCTACACACCTGGTCTCTATACGATACTCTGCTCTGTGGGCGCGGGCGGCCTCAATAATCCATCTGTACTTCTCTGCTGCTGTCAATCCCATTGCAGGAAAGATTAGGGTGTGCCACTCACTGTCTTCGTCTTGTCGTTGTTGTTGTTGTTGAGGTTGCTGGTGCTGATCACCCTGTCGCTGTGACTTATCCCGTTTCTTGCCACTTCTGCCTTGGACTAGGCAGTAACCTTCATCGTCTGTTGTAGAGTCACCTGTACCAGTACTGTTGGAGGGCCCCGGGTCGGGATCCTCACCGGAGGGCCCCGGGTGGGAATCAGCACCCCTGGGGCCCCCGGCGGGGGGGGCCCCGTCCCCGCCGGGGGGTGGCCGTTATGGTTCCCGGGTACACCAGCCATGGTCACTTCTTGTCTCGAAGTCTTACTCCTTGTGTCAACAGCCATCTATTTGCTGCGGCTCACTTCATGTGTTGTTGGGTGGTATGTCTTCAACACTGCACTCTGCCCTACGTACACACACACATGTACATATAGACACCTACAAGGCACAAGGTTTACACTCACACGTAGTGTAGGGGCACTTTATGGGGTGTCCTGGCAGTCTCTCGTGTAAACACACTAGTCGCACACACAAACCACGACCTTGGGTAGGGAGGGCACAAAGGCTATTTTTCACGCGCGTGGTGCCCCAGGCTTCAGGTACCGCAGGGCGGCCCACCTACTTCACGACTCTCCCCTCAGCAGGCCTCGATATTGCCACATTAACAATTACTGCCTTAATTTCTGGCCAATCCACACGTCCAGGGCCTACCACAGTTGGTAGGAGCGGCGGTGCACACTTAGTGCCGCTGTAGCTGACCTATTTGGCGCACTGAAGACTACACCTTAGGCCTAGGCCTATGTCAAACAGGAGGATGGATACATCCTGCCTGCTCCCCCTCTAGCTTGAGGGCAACTGCCATGGTTTAATAGGGCATGTATGGAAGCAAAGGAACTGAAGAAAAGGGCGTGGAGGAACTTCCGAAATAACAGAACACCAGAAAGAAGAGAGAGATACCAGAGAACCAGGAATGAGCATGTTAGTGTGAGAAGAGCAGAGAAAAATATGAAAATGATATGGCAAACAAAGCTAGGACAGAAACAAAACTACTCCGCAGTCACATCAGAAGGAAAACAACAGTGAAAGAACAGGTGATGAAACTAAGAACGGTTGAGGACAAGTATACAGAAGATGACAAAGAGGTGTGTGAAGAACTCAACAAGAGGTTCCAGGAGGTCACTGCGCCAGGAGAGGTGGCAATAAACCAGGGGGCCTTGGAAGGGTTCGAAATTACAAGATATGAGGTCAAGAGACACCTGTTGGATCTGGATGTGAGAAAGGCTGTTGGTCCAGACGGAATCTCACAATCATTATTGTGGGTGCAGAGGTGTGCAGAGGCACTTTGTTTGCCACTCTCTATAGTGTATAATTGGTCACTGGAGATGAGAAACCTACCAAAATATGGAAGACGGCTAATGTAGTCGCAATATACAAAAAGGGTGACAGACAATAGGCGCTGAACTACAGGCCAGTGCCCTTAATTTGTATATCATGCAAGGTTACTTCGTGACAAATCGCCA
>NC_091191.1:16699562-16761938 GCF_040958095.1 Procambarus clarkii
GTACAACAAGGACAGAGACCGAATGATAAAGGTGGTTTTCATGAGCGAAATCGCGAAAGAGGAACTGTTAGCAAGGAAGTGTTGTCTAAAAGGTGTAGAGAAGTTCAAGAAAATATTCCTGCAGAGGGATATGACAAAGGGAGAGAGAATACGGACAGCAGATGCGAGGAAGGAGCGCAGGGAGAGAGAAGGAAAGCAGAGTGCCACAACCCAGAACCCTACAATCCCAGAGGGAAGTGGAGAACCCTCCTCAAACAGTGCAACAGCCACAGGGATTGGGGCACCACCCCCACATTCTACCCAACAGACACCCAACCTGCCCCATCCCCTGTCAGCCCCCCACTAAGTACCCACCTAGGGCACCCTCCCCCCACCCACCCCCCTCCCCCCACTCACCCCCCCCTTCTCCCCCTCACCCCTCTCCCCAGGACCTCCCTTCTCCCCCATCCCCCATGCCCTCCCTTCTCCCACATGCCTTCCCGTCTCTCCCACCCCCATGCCCTCCCTTCCCCCCCTCCCCCCTAAGCTCCCCACTCTCCCCCACCCCACCTAAGTCTTCCCCTCTCCCCCAAACCCTCCCCTCTTCCTCACCCACCTCAACCCTCCCTTTTCCCCCACGCCCCCCAAGCCCTCCACCCTTTTCTCTCCCCCCAAGCCCCCCCCCCATCTCCCCTATCCCCCACAGCCTCTCCTCCCCCCATGCTTCCCCAACCCTCCCTCTCTTACCCACCCCCTGTACCCTCCCCCTCTTATCCACCCCCTGTACCCTCCCCCTCTTATCCACCCCCTGTACCCTCCCCCTCTCCCCCACCACCCCAAGCCCTCCCTCCTCCACCAATCCCCCCGTGCCAGGTCCCCCCAGCTCCCACTCAGCCCAGATCCCAAAGGTCCCCCCCCAGAAAAGAAGCAGAAGAGAGTCAGTTTCAGGGTGATGTACTCGAACATAGATGGGATCACAAGCAAGACAAGTGAACTAAGGGAAAGAGCACAAGAAGTTAACCCAGATGTAATCAGACTCACTGAAACAAAACTCTCTGGAATCATAACGAATGCCGTGTTTCCCCAGGAGTACACAGTAATAAGGAAAGAGAGGGAAGGTAGGGGAGGAGGCGGAGTGGCCCTACTCATGAGAAGGGAATGGAGTTTTAAGGAGATGGCCATCCCGGGCTGTGAGGAGTTCAGAGACTACATAGCAGGCACCATAACAATGGGAGGACCAAGAATAGTAGTAGCAGTAATCTACAACCCTCCACTAAATGACAGGAGACCCAGTCAAGAGTATGAAAACAACAACAAGGCAGTTAACACTATAATTGAGAGGGCAGCCTCTGCTGCCTGTAGAAATTGATCCCACCTGCTCATCATGGGCGACTTCAATCACGGAAAGATTGACTGGGAGAACAAGGAACCGCATGGAGGCGAGGATACGTGGAGAGCCAAACTATTGGAGGTAGTGACAAGCAACTTTTTAACCCAGCATGTCGGAGAACCCACAAGGATGAGAGGCAATGACGAACCAGCGAGACTCGACCTAGTCTTCACTCTGAACGACTCCGACATAAGAGAAATCGGTTTTGAGGACCCAGTAGGAATGAGCGACCACAGTGTACTGGTGTTTGAGTACTTGATTGAAGAAGGGTTATTGAACTCGAGGAGGGATACCGAAACCAAAAGGTTAGCATACCGAAAGGGAAACTATGAGGGGATAAGAAAATTCCTAACAGATATAGCATGGGAAACAGAGCTCAGGGGAAAGACGGCCCAAGATATGATGGATTACATCACGCAGAAGTGCAAGGACGCAGCAAACAAGTTTGTCCAAGTCCAAAAGGAAAACAGAGAAATGAAGATGAGAAACCCATGGTTTAATCAGAGATGTAGGCTAGCTAAGCAGCAAAGTAAAAGGGCATGGAGAAACTATAGGAATAACAGAACACTGGAGAGCAGAGAAAGATACCAGAATGCCAGGAATGAATATGTCAGGATGAGAAGAGAGGCAGAAAGACAATACGAAAATGACATCGCAAGCAAGGCAAAGACTCAGCCTAAATTGTTGCATAGCCACATTAGGAGAAAAACAACAGTAAAGGAACAGGTTATGAGATTAAGGATAGGGGCGGAAGGATTCACTACAAATGACAAGGAAGTGTGTGAGGAATTGAATAAGACATTCCAGGAGGTCTTCACCTTAGAGCAAGGAGAAATTCCAGAGGTAAGTGAGGGAATAGCTAACCAGGAACCACTGGAAGAGTTTGAGATTACCAGTGGGGAAGTAAGGAAGTGTTTACTAGAGTTGGACGTGACGAAGACTATAGGCCCAGATGGAATCTCCCCTTGGGTTCTAAAGGAAGGAGCAAGAGAACTGTGCCTACCACTCTCCATAGTGTATAACAAATCACTGGCAACAGGGGAACTGCCAGATATTTGGAAAGCAGCTAACGTAGTCCCGATATACAAGAAAGGGGATAGACAGGAGGCACTGAACTACAGGCCAGTGTCCCTAACCTGCATACCATGCAAGCTGATGGAGAAGATTGTGCGAAAAACACTAGTGGAGCATCTGGAGCGAAGGAACTTTGTAACACAGCATCAACATGGGTTCAGGGATGGCAGGTCCTGCCTCACAGGGTTACTTGAATTCTACGACCAGGCAACAAAAATAAGGCAAGAAAGAGAAGGGTGGGCAGACTGCATATTTTTGGATTGTCAGAAAGCCTTTGATACAGTGCCACACAAGAGGCTAGTGCGAAAGTTGGAGATGCAGGCTGGAGTGAGAGGGAAGGTACTCCGGTGGATAGAGGAGTACCTAAGCAACAGGAGACAACGAGTCTGTGTGAGGGGTGAGGTCTCAGATTGGCGAGACGTCACAAGTGGAGTCCCGCAGGGGTCAGTCCTTGGACCTATACTGTTTCTGGTATATGTAAATGATCTCCCAGAGGGTATAGATTCGTTCCTCTCAATGTTTGCCGACGATGCAAAAATTATGAGGAGGATTGAAATAGAGGATGATAGTAGGAGGCTACAAGATGACCTGGATAGACTGAGTGAATGGTCCAACAAATGGCTGTTGAAGTTCAACCCGAGTAAATGCAAAGTAATGAAACTAGGCAGTGGAAACAGGAGGCCAGGCACAGGATACAGAATAGGAGATGAAGTACTTAATGAAACAGACAGAGAGAAAGATCTAGGAGTTGATATCACACCAAACCTGTCTCCTGAAGCCCACATAAAGAGAATAACGTCTGCGGCATATGCGAGGCTGGCTAACATCAGAACGGCGTTCAGGAACCTGTGTAAGGAATCATTCAGAATCTTGTACACCACATATGTAAGACCAATCCTGGAGTATGCGGCCCCAGCATGGAGCCCGTACCTTGTCAAGCACAAGACGAAGCTGGAAAAAGTCCAAAGGTATGCTACTAGACTAGTCCCAGAACTAAGAGGCATGAGTTATGAGGAAAGGCTGCGGGAAATGCACCTTACGACACTGGAAGACAGAAGAGTAAGGGGGGATATGATCACAACCTACAAAATCCTCAGGGGAATCGACCGGGTAAACAAGGATGAACTATTCAACACTGGTGGGACGCGAACAAGGGGACACAGGTGGAAGCTGAGTACCCAAATGAGCCACAGAGACGTTAGAAAGAACTTTTTCAGTGTCAGAGTAGTTAGTAAATGGAATGCATTAGGAAGTGATGTGGTGGAGGCTGACTCCATACACAGTTTCAAATGTAGATATGATAGAGCCCAAAAGGCTCAGGAATCTGTACACCAGTTGATTGACGGTTGAGAGGCGGGACCAAAGAGCCAGAGCTCAACCCCCGCAAGCACAATTAGGTGAGTACAATTAGGTGAGTACACACACACACACACACACACACACACACACACACACACACACACACACACACACACACACACACACACACACACACACACACACACACACACACACACACACACACTCGTCTTTAATGAGTCCCTTATGACGGGAGAATTGCCCAGTTGCTGGAAGAAGGCAAATGTCGTACCGATTTTCAAGAAAGAAGATATGGAGGAAGCATTTAACTACAGACTGGTATCACTGACAAGCATCCTCTGCAAAATACTTGAGAGAATAATTAGGCTAAGACTTGTTGCACACCTGGAGAGCAATAGGTTTGTAAACGAACACCAACATAGGTTCTGGACAGGGAAATCATGCCTAACAAACCTTTTGGAATTCTTCGATAAAATAACAAGGATAAGGCAGGACAGAGAAGACTGGGCAGACTGCATATTTCTAGACTGCCAAATAGCCTTTGATACACTACCACAGATGAAACTGCTGTTTAAACTTGAGAGGCAGGCAGGAGTAAGCGGAAAGGCCCTAGCATGGGTAAGGAACTACCTAACAAGAAGGAGCCAGAGAGTAATGGTAAGGGGCGAGAAGTCGGACTGGCGAACAGTAACGAGTGGAGTACCTCAAGGATAGGTGCTGGGAGCAAACCTCTTTCTAATTTATGTAAATGATATGTTTACAAGAGTGGAATCCTACATGTCAATGTTCGCAGATGACGGAAAATTAATGAGAAGAGTTGTGACAGATGAGGATTGTAGGATCCTCCAAGAGGACCCGGACAGGTTGCAGAGATGGTCAAAGAAATGGTTACTGGAGTTCAATACGAGTAAATGTAAAGTTATGGATATGGGATCAGGTGAATGGCGACCAAAGGGACAGTACACAATGAAGGGGATCTGCCTACCTACAACGATTCGAGAAAGAGACCTGGGAGTGGATGTGACACCTAGTCTAACTCCTGAGGCACATATAAATAGGATAACGACAGCAGCGTACTCTATACTGGCGAAAGTTAGAGCTTTATTTAGAAACCAAAGTGAGAAGGATTTTAGGGCGCTTTACACTGTCTACTTGAGACCAGTCTTAGAATATGCCGCGCCATCATGAAGTCCCCACCTGAAGAAACACATTAGGAAACTGAAAAAGGTTCAGGAATTTGCGACGAGGCTTCTTCCAGAGTTACGAGGGATGGGATATGAAGAGCGCCTGAAGGAACTGAACCTAAGACACTAGAAAAAAGAAGAGAGAGATGAGATATGATAGAAACGTTTAAAATACTCAGGGAATTGACAAAGTGGAAATAAATGAAATTTTCACACATAATAGTAACAGAACGAGAAGACATGGGTGGAAGCTGGAAACTCAGATGAGTCACAGAGATGTTAGAAAGTATTCTCTTAGCGTGAAGGTAGTGGAAAAATGGAATGCACTTAAGGAACAGGTTGTGGAAGCAAATTCTATTCATAATTTTAAAACTAGATATGATAGGGAAATGGGACAGGAGTCTGCTGCAAACAACCGATGGCTCGAAAAGCGGGATCCAAGAGTCAATGCTCGATCCTGCAAGCACAAATACGTGAATACAAATAGGTGAGAACACACACGCGCGAGCACGCGCGCACAAGCAGAAAGGGAGGACAGTGCTCTGAGATCACTGTTCTGAGAGCTGCTAAGCACAACAACCTGGGAATGTTTGTGTGAGTAAGAGAGAAATTCATGTATTCGATGTGATAGAGGAAAATAGGTCTGGAATCTTTACATTATTCAACCGACAGTTAGAAATTCGGGGTCCAAGAGCTAACACCCTGAACCTGCAGGCACAAATAGAATATACATACACACACGAAAAAACATGCGCTTGCGCAATTTCCGGGTAAGGGTGAAATTATCGGTATAAATAACATTTAATGATTGGGCATTGCTACACAGCTTGGAATATATATTCAGACATATATTTCCGGCTGTAATATATATATATATATATATATATATATATATATATATATATATATATATATATATATATATATATATATATATATATATATATATATATATATATATATATATATATATATATATATATATATATATGTCGTACCTAGTAGCCAGAACGCACTTCTCAGCCTACTATGCAAGGCCCAATTTGCCTAATAAGCCAAGTTTTCATGAATTAATTGTTTTTCGACTACCTAACCTACCTAACCTAACCTAACCTAACTTTTTCGGCTACCTAACCGAACCTAACCTATAGAGATAGAGATAGGTTAGGTTAGGTTAGGTAGGGTTGGTTAGGTTCGGTCATATATCTACGTTAATTTTAACTCCAATAAAAAAAATTGACCTCATACATAATGAAATGGGTAGCTTTATCATTTCACCAGAAAAAAATTAGAGAAAATATATTAATTCAGGAAAACTTGGCTTATTAGGCAAATTGGGCCTTGCATAGTAGGCTGAGCAGTGCGTTCTGGCTACTAGATACGACATATATATATATAGTCTAGTCCGCCTCCCCAAACCTAGTCCGCCTCCCCAAACACACCAAACACCGCCGAGGCAGACCAAGTACGACAATCAGCGACAACAGAAAATTAGGTACCCAAGTCAGCAAGAAAATTGAAGAGGGCAATACAGTCGGGGCACTCAGGTTGATCACAAGTGAGGACAAAATTTTGCCCAGGGATGAAACCACAGCCCAAGCACTGAGAGAAAAACACCCCCTCAGGGCCGTAGGTGAACCTCCCCCACAGGTCAGGCTCGCCCCTAACCAGGAACCTCTCGTCCTCCGGGAGTCAGAGGTTTATAAAGCTATCGTTTCATTTCCCCCGGGCTCCTCAGGAGGCTACACAGGGGTAAGACCTCAACATGTGAAGGAAATGGTGAACCCTGTTCTTGGCCCAGCTGCAGAAGCGCTCCTGACAGAAATCACATCGTTTGTCAACAACTGCCTCGCCGGGTTAATCCCTGATGAAATTAAACCATTCTTCTTTGGTGCTTGCCTATGTGCCCTTAAAAAGAAGGGGGGGAGGGATCAGACCCATTGCCGTTGGTAATACCCTTCGCCGCCTAGTTGCAAGGGCTGCTGTCAGAAGTATCCGAACGGAAGCAGCCACCATGCTGCAACCCAACCAGCTGGGGTTTGGAGTCCCCCAAGGCTGTGAAGCAGCGGCTCATGCTGCACGAGCCTACATTAGCTCTCTTACTGAAGACCAGGCAGTAGTAAAATTAGATTTTAAAAACGCTTTCAACTCGGTCAAAAGGGAAGCAATCCTCACTGCAGTCCAGGAACATTGCCCAAGCATTCTCCCGTTTGTGTCAGCAGGCTACAGCAAAGACTCAACCCTCCTGTTTGGCAAACATGAAGTCACCTCAGCAGAGGGAATTCAACAGGGTGACCCACTTGCACCGTTCCTCTTTTGCATAGCGGTTCGAGAAATTACAACCAGACTGTCCAGCGAGCTCAACATCTGGTTCCTGGATGATGGCACTCTGGCAGACACACAAGATTCCCTGCTAGAAGACCTACAGCTGGTGAAGACACGGGGGGAGTCCATGGGTCTCGTTCTTAACCCCTCCAAGTGCGAAATTATTGCATCTAGTGAAGTAATCATTAGAGCAGTGAAATCAGTTTTACCAGAAGCCTCAGTCGTTAAACCTACCGACAGCACACTACTCGGAGCACCTCTGGGCCACAATGCCATTGCTGCAGTCCTTGACGAAAAGTTTAGAGACCTAAAGAGGATGGAAGAGAGAATTGGGGACTTGGACTCCCACGATGCCCTCTACCTTCTCACAAAGTGCCTTACCTTGCCCAGGCTAACATACTTCTTAAGGTGTGCACCAACTTTTGGCAACCCACTTCTAAATCAATATGATGAGCTCCTCAGGTCAATATTCAGGAAGGCGCTCAACCTACATTTAGATGACAGTCAGTGGGACCAAGCAACACTACCAGTGAGATTTGGAGGGATAGGCATACGAAAGGCAACTGAGGTAGCACTTCCAGCATTCTTATCCTCATGTACAGCAGCCAACGAATTGGTAGGGCAGATCCTACCAGAGCGTATGAGAGAGACAGCGGGAACTCATGATCAAACGTTCATCGAAGCAGCCAGACAATGGGACACCATTACACACCCTCAACCCCGACCACAAGTCCCAAAAGACCACAAGCAGGCCCACTGGGATAGCCCCATAATGGAAAAGACTGTCACAGCAATGATTGACAACGCTGATGCTGAAAACAAAGCCCGCCTCCTAGCGGTAACAGCACCCCACGCCGGGGATTTTTTATTTGCTGTGCCCAATGCAGCCCTGGGAACTCGCCTCAGTCATGACGCTCTCCGCATTGGAGTTGCCCTTCGCCTTGCCGCCCCGATCCTCACCGAACATAGGTGCATCTGCGGAACTGCGATGGCAGACCAATATGGTCGTCATGGTCTGGTATGTCGTAAATCACAGGGTAAAATCGCAAGACATGAAGAAGTCAATGACATCATCAAGAGGAGCCTCGCCACAGCCCGCTGCCCGGCACAAAGAGAACCACACTTATCCAGACCTAACGACCCTCAGAAGCGCCCTGATGGGGTCACCTTGCTACCTTGGAAGGATGGTAAGCAAGTGGTATGGAACTACACGTGCGCTGCTACACTGGCTAGTACCTACCTCCACTACAGCACACGTGAAAGCGGTGGTGCTGCTTCTTTCAGGGAATCGCAGAAAATTATTAAATACAGAGGTCTAGCACACTGCTACATCTTTGTTCCGATCGGCTCGGAGACCCTCGGTTCGTGGGGAAAATGTGCATTGAAGTTCCTGAAGGAATTGGGGGAGAAATTGATCAGCGCTACAAAAGACCAGAGAGCAAAACGTTTCTTGTTCCAGCGCCTCAGTGTTGCGATTCAGAGGGGAAATGCCTGTGGCGTCTTGGGCACTAGTCCGACATCAGAGGAATTCGAAGAAGTGTTTGACTTGCAACAATGATCGAACCCGTCTGTGACATTCATCAATGTTTCCCATTGTTGTGTTTTTCAAGAGATCCATAACCTTTAAGCACCTTTTTGCATTATTATTTTTGTATCAACCCATGTATATCTTGTAACCATCAAATGCATAATAAAGCACAAAAAATAAAAAAGGAAGGGGGTGGTAGGAGAAAAGCACACAGAAACTGTATTGGAGGGGATCTAAACATTCCCTCTAATGCGTTATGCGTGGTTTCCTCCGAGGCTATGGGTCCCCCTTCTTCCAGCTAGAGTATATATATATATATATATATATATATATATATATATATATATATATATATATATATATATATATATATATATATATATATATATATATATGTCGTACCTAGTAGCCAGAACGCACTTCTCAGCCTACTATGCAAGGCCCGATTTGCCTAATAAGCCAAGTATTCATGAATTTATATATTTTCTCTATTTTTTTTCTTATGAAGTAATAAAGCTACCCATTTCATTATGTATGAGGTAAATTTTTTTTTATTGGAGTTAAAATTACCATATATATATGACCGAACCTAACCAACCCTACCTAACCTAACCTAACCTATCTTTATAGGTTAGGTTAGGTTAGGTAGCCGAAAAAGGTAGGTTAGGTTAGGTTGGGTAGGTTAGGTAGTCGAAAAACAATTAATTCATGAAAACTTGGCTTATTAGGCAAATCGGGCCTTGCATAGTAGGCTGAGAAGTGCGTTCTGGCTACTAAGTACGACATATATATATATATATATATATATATATATATATATATATATATATATATATATATATATATATATATATATATATATATATATATATATATATATATATATATATATGTCGTACCTAATAGCCAGAACGCACTTCTCAGCCTACTATGCAAGGCCTGATTTGCCTAATAAGCCAAGTTTTCATGAATTAATGCTTTTTCGACTACCTAACCTACCTAACCTAACCTAACCTAACTTTTCCGGCTACCTAACCTAACCTAACCTATAAAGATAGGTTAGGGAAGGTTAGGTAGGGTTGGTTAGGTTCGGTCATATATCTACGTTAATTTTAACTCCAATAAAAAAAAATTGACCTCATACATAATGAAATGGGTAGCTTTATCATTTCATAAGAAAACAATTAGAAAAAATATATTAATTCATGAAAACTTGGCTTATTAGGCAAATCGGGCCTTGAATAGTAGGCCAAAAAGTGAGTTCTGGCTACTAGGTACGACATATATATATATATATATATATATATATATATATATATATATATATATATATATATATATATATATATATATATGTATATATATATATATATATATATATATATATATATATATACATATATATATATATATATATATATATATATATATATATATATATATATATATATATATATATATATATATATATATATATATTGTGACGGAGTTCCCCCCCTTATAATTCTCCCACGCCTGCAGTAAGAGTCATGCCTACTTTTCCCAAGCGTTCTCTACGTTGCAGGCTACAATTTGATATATGGGAGAGAGTGAAGTGTTCTCGGAGAGCCGAGAAATTTGTGAAATAGTAATATTTTGGCCTGTGGTTTAGGCCCTTTAGGGAGCCAAGATGGCGCTGGCCTCCCTGATCTCCCACCAAAACCGTGTGACGTCAGTGGCACCGGATTGGTCACCGACAGCAATGTGGCACCGGGAGCCAATGAAAACTTCCCGTGGCGAAAGTGACGTCACGAAGGAAGGGGAGTCCAGGCCGCGCGCCACTCTGGCGCCATCAGTCAGACACGACACGTCATAGAGGTCGGACGTGCGACGGTTGGTCCTCTCAGTAGGACAGTTGTTCCCGCTCCCGTGGATTTACGCGTCACCTGAAGTCCGCCAGTACTCTGAGAAGTCTTCCCTAGTTCATGTGTTGAACCAGAAGAGGGAATTGACGGTTATTTGAGCAACAAGTGCTCCAGTCAGGTGCTGTGCAAGAAGCAGTGAAGCCGTGCAGTGACGTATGTGACGTCTGTGGCGATTCACCAGTTCGTGACAGCGTAGTGGCAGATAGAGCCACTGGGTAGCTGAGGAAGAGAGGACTATTTGGGGAAACCGGACGACTGTAGCTGAGACGTAGGCGACAGCCGTTGCTGGGAGAAGACGACGGCCAGGAGACCGACTCCAACCTTCAAGAAGTCAAGAAGGAGGACGGACCTGCAGTGAGGAGGCACGGAGACGACGCGCTAAACGGTGGGACGACGAGAGGCTCTGGTAGGACACGACGACGTGTAGTGTGGGGGCGTTCCCGACACGAGGACCAGGAGCTACATCTCGACTCTCATCGGAGGATAGGGTGAAGTAGGTGTTTCTAGTTCTCTCCCCATTCCCCTTTAGTTAGCTATGTTATTTGGCTATATTATCTAGCCTGAGGATTTTATATGTCGTGAGCAAGTCTCACCCATGTCACAGTAAAGCACTAGTGTGCTTGACAGTACTATCAAGAGTACTTGTAATATTCATGTTGATTATTGGTGTGTACAGGCACCAGGAACCAGTGATAAATTTACTGTGTTGTGTATATCTTTCTATAGATTTTGATATGAACATATAGTGGTAAATTATATATAGTATTATGCCAGTATTTGGAGGTTAGGCTATGTGCCCAGAAACTATTTATTTTCCATGTATTGATGATTGATTTATATACCATATATATGTCTATGTTCATTCAGTGAATAATCATTTGTGAGTACAGTGAATTATTGCGTTATCGCCCATGAGAGAAAGTACTGAAAACTCCAGTGTTAATAGTTCGTAATGTATTGCTGAGTGAAGAACAATGTAAAGCCATTACAGTGAGACATTATAGTATTGATTGTAGAAAAAGACTGTTTGAGCCTGAGTACAGTGTAACCAAGTGATACGTGCTATTGTAGCCAATATCGTGTGTGCGAGTTCATAGTAATATTGGAGAACTTAAGGAAACAGCGCGCGTGAATCTGAAAACAAGCAAAGAGCTTCCGCGCGCGGGCCAGCGATCAGCTGTTCTTGACACTTGATGAGGAGGGGAGGTGTTGCCCCCATAGTGATCGCATAGTATCCGTGGGAACTTCCGGCCGCGTCGGGATCAGTTGACTTATTTGTGGTTGTTTGGCCTTTGTGACATCTTTCATACATTTTAAGTAAAATACAAAACTATCTTTGTGTTTTTATCATTCCCTCCATTGATCTTGTGGCTACATTGTACTGAAAGCATTAGAGTGATAACAATAAGTACCTGCCTGATTCCTGATCTTTTGAGTGTGACCTTGCCAAGGCTACCACTGAATACACCAGTCCACTGATGGTGTTACTGGCCACCTTAAAACACCAGTTGGCGACCTTGTGGGTAACCATAGAGCCCTATTGTTGGGGAGGGCACACGACAGTCGATGTGAATGAGTCGTGTTCTCACTCTTTCTTAATAAGAGGCCGTTAAGATTGACTGGGAGACTCTCCTGGCGTGCAGTGGCGCCGTGAGGATCGAGGGAAGACCCGCAGGGCTACGGTGAGTTACCTTGAGCATAACTATTGCTCACCCCAGACTAGAGAGAAGAGAGGTGATACCCCAACATTGGCGACCTTGCCAGGATCTCGGTCGAAGTAAAGGTTGCAGTGGTACTTGGCAGTGGTGTTAGAGATCAGGTGCAGGTTAACACTCATAGCACAAGATGGAGGATGATAAAGTAACCAAGTTTATTGACTCTAGAGACGAACAGGTGCTGGAAGAGTGCACCAAGGCACAGTTACAGGCTATAGCGAATCATTTTGGAATAAAGCTGAAATCTGCCAGAGTTGGTGAAAGAAGACTAGAGATAATGGCTCAGCTCAAGGCTCGAGACGAAGCTTTGGGGGAGGAACAGCCCCAAACACCTGCCAGTGAGGGTGAACACCTGAGTATTGGTGGAAGCAGCAGGGGATCCAGCGGTAGCAGGCACAGCATAAAGCTGGAAATAATGAAGCTGCAGCTAGAAGCACAGCAGCGCAATGAAGAGCGAGAAGCAGAAGCGCAGCTGAGGAGAGAGGAGGCACAGCAGCGCAAAGAAGAGCGAGAAGCACAACAGCGCAAAGAGGAGAGAGAAGCAGAAGCACAGATGAAGCGTGAGGAGCGAGAAGCACAACTGCGCCGAGAAGAACAAGAGCGAGAAGCACAGATGAAGCGTGAGGAGCGAGAAGCACAACTGCGCCGAGAAGAACAAGAGCGAGAAGCACAGATGAAGAGTGGGGAGCGAGAAGCACAACTGCGCCGAGAAGAACAAGAGCGAGAAGCACAGCTACGCAGGGAAGAACACGAGCGAGAAGCACAACTACGCAGGGAAGAACACGAGCGAGAAGCTAGGATGAGACAACAGGAAATAGATGCTAACAAGGAGGTGGAGCTGAAGCGAGCTGAACTGGGACTAGGTGCCCCTGCCCCGCCACAGGAAGACCGACGAGTGAGGGAACGAGACCTGCCAGTCTTTGTGCCTAGTGAAGCCGAAAGTTTCTTCGATCACTTTGAGAGAGTTGCTGCTATGAAGAGGTGGCCGAGGGCGGAGTGGGCGGAGTTGGTCCAAGGGAGGCTCACAGGTGAAGCTCGTGAAGCCTTCACTATGCTCGACTTCCAAGAATGCACTAACTACGATGCGGTAAAACGAGCTGTGCTCCGTTCCTTTAAACTCACGCCAGAGTGTTACAGAAAGAGGTTTAGAGAATGTACCCGGTTGCCAGGAAAATCGTATGCGGAGACGGCGAGGGACATGGAAAGAAAGTTCCTTAAGTGGATGGACTCTGAAGAAGCGGGGTCGGCCGAAGAAATCAAGGAACTGATGGTCATGGAAAAGTTTATGTCCGTGCTCTCTCCTGAGATCAGGATGAGGATAAAGGAGGCGGACATAAAGAACCTGAGGGCCGCAGCCGACCGGGCCGACATGTTAGAAGAAGCCCTACGCCCACGCCGAGAGGGACAGAACCGGTCACCCGCATACGTCGGAAACGATAGGAGTTATAGGAGGACGGATGGGTGGAGGACAGGAACGAGTTCTCCCAAATCCCACCTCTCAAGTTGGAACACCCGAGGATCAAAAGGTGCTGTAGAGCCGATAGGGGAGAACCAAACTGAGAGCTCGGGAACTGTTACTGCAGGGAAAGAAACAGCAAGCGGTGAGGGAAAGACGCAGGGTGCGACGGCCTCTGGAGGCAGTGCTAAGGCGAGCGGTGGCGGATGATCTCCGCCGAGGGGCCGCTGCTACAACTGCGGAATACTCGGACACGTCGCGCGGGAATGCAGACGCCCTAAGCAGCGGGGACACATTACTTTAGTGATGTTCGAGGACCAGAGGGCCGAGAGAGTGCGGGATGAACCCGTGCTGAGTGGGGAGAAGAAAGTTCACCCATTCGTGTGTCAAGGAACCGTAAGGATGGGGGACGCAGACCCCATCCCCGTGAAGATCTTAAGAGACACCGGGGCTGGCTTTACCCTGGTAAGTGAAACCCTGTTCCCCGAGGGTTACGAAAGTACCAGTGTGGGGGTGGCACGGGTGGCCACTGTGGGAGGCCCAGTGAGGATGCCCCTACACCAGGTAACTTTAAATTCCGAATATGGCTGCCAGACCCTAGTGGTGGGAGTCTGTACATCAATGCCCAAGATGGAGGCACAGGTCATTTTGGGGAATGACGCATGTGGAGGATACGTCCTCCCACATCTCGTGAAGGGCGAAGAGTGCCTAGGACAATACAAGGAGACAGGTGGAGAGTTGAACGCCTGTGGGGACGAGAAGGGAATCGCACCGGTGGAGATCCTAGTTTGTACTGTGACACCGAGACAACGCGAAGAACCAGGAGGATGTGGATCTGATGGGGCTGAGGAGTCGACTGACAGCCTGGGAACAGATCACCTCTGTGTAGGACCCAGAGAACGAGTGGAGGGCGAAAGTAGCCCGAATGGTGAGTTGCAGGTGACCCTCACCAGTTCTCCAGGGGTAAGCCGCACTCGTCTCAGAGAGTTACAGCAAGAGGAGTTCCCCGAATTGGTTAGTAAGGCCGAAGGAGGACGTATGGGTCCTGAGAAGGCTTACTTTCCATTTATCTATATTATATATGCCATGCTATCCATGGTGAAGGAACGATGGACACCAGGAGCGACCGTGGGAACGGTGAATAAATATGTCCGGAAGTTCAAAGAACGTCTCACTAGAGCGAAGAAACTGGCTAGGAAACTCCTGAAGAAGGCGCAACGTAAGATGTCGGAGTGGTACGACAGGAGAGCTGCGCAGAGGAATTTTCAAGTCGGATCCCAAGTAATGGTTGTGCTGCCAGGTAAAGGTAGAGTGACCAAGTCGCGGTTCAAGAGACCATACCGAGTGCTGCGACGGTTGGGTCAAGTGTCGTACGAGATTTGGGAAGCCGGATGGACCCCGAAAGAAACAGGTGTGTCACGCAGACCGCCTGAGACCTTCCTTCACTGTGGAAGGAAGAGCCGCCAAGCAGGACGGAACGAATACCCGAGAAACCCAGCGGAAGACGGGACTGAGTGTACCGAGGGACCGAGAACTCCCGGAGGAGGAAAGTAAGTGGTCCAGGGCGGTTGGCACCAGTCTCACCGGCACTGAGAGTCTGACGAGGATCAAGGTCAAGCACATCAAGGGGAAGGACGACGTAGTAGCGGACGCCCTATCCCGCATACACTAACGAGACATGACTCTTATTTTAAGGGGAGGGGTATGTGACGGAGTTCCCCCCCTTATAATTCTCCCACGCCTGCAGTAAGAGTCATGTCTACTTTTCCCAGGCGTTCTCTACGTTGCAGGCTACAATTTGATATATGGGAGAGAGTGAAGTGTTCTCGGAGAGCCGAGAAATTTGTGAAATAGTAATATTTTGGCCTGTGGTTTAGGCCCTTTAGGGAGCCAAGATGGCGCTGGCCTCCCTGATCTCCCGCCAAAACCGTGTGACGTCAGTGGCACCGGATTGGTCACCGACAGCAATGTGGCACCGGGAGCCAATGAAAACTTCCCGTGGCGAAAGTGACGTCACGAAGGAAGGGGGGTCCAGGCCGCGCGCCACTCTGGCGCCATCAGTCAGACACGACACGTCATAGAGGTCGGACGTGCGACGGTTGGTCCTGTCAGTAGGACAGTTGTTCCCGCTCCCGTGGATTTACGCGTCACCTGAAGTCCGCCAGTACTCTGAGAAGTCTTCCCTAGTTCATGTGTTGAACCAGAAGAGGGAATTGACGGTTATTTGAGCAACAAGTACTCCAGTCAGGTGCTGTGCAAGAAGCAGTGAAGCCGTGCAGTAACGTATGTGACGTCTGTGGCGATTCACCAGTTCGTGACAGCGTAGTGGCAGATAGAGCCACTGGGTAGCTGAGGAAGAGAGGACTATTTGGGGAAACCGGACGACTGTAGCTGAGACGTAGGCGACAGCCGTTGCTGGGAGAAGACGACGGCCAGGAGACCGACTCCAACCTTCAAGAAGTCAAGAAGGAGGACGGAACTGCAGTGAGGAGGCACGGAGACGACGCGCTAAACGGTGGGACGACGAGAGGCTCTGGTAGGACACGACGACGTGTAGTGTGGGGGCGTTCCCGACACGAGGACCAGGAGCTACATCTCGACTCTCATCGGAGGATAGGGTGAAGTAGGTGTTTCTAGTTCCCTCCCCATTCCCCTTTAGTTAGCTATGTTATTTGGCTATATTATCTAGCCTGAGGATTTTATATGTCGTGAGCAAGTCTCACCCATGTCACGGTAAAGCACTAGTGTGCTTGACAGTACTATCAAGAGTACTTGTAATATTCATGTTGATTATTGGTGTGTACAGGCACCAGGAACCAGTGATAAATTTACTGTGTTGTGTATATCTTTCTATAGATTTTGATATGAACATATAGTGGTAAATTATATATAGTATTATGCCAGTATTTGGAGGTTAGGCTATGTGCCCAGAAACTATTTATTTTCCATGTATTGATGATTGATTTATATACCATATATATGTCTATGTTCATTCAGTGAATAATCATTTGTGAGTACAGTGAATTATTGCGTTATCGCCCACGAGAGAAAGTACTGAAAACTCCAGTGTTAATAGTTCGTAATGTATTGCTGAGTGAAGAACAATGTAAAGCCATTACAGTGAGACATTATAGTATTGATTGTAGAAAAGACTGTTTGAGCCTGAGTACAGTGTAACCAAGTGATACGTGCTATTGTAGCCAATATCGTGTGTGCGAGTTCATAGTAATATTGGAGAACTTAAGGAAACAGCGCGCGTGAATCTGAAAACAAGCAAAGAGCTTCCGCACGCGGGCCAGCGATCAGCTGTTCTTGACACTTGATGAGGAGGGGAGGTGTTGCCCCCATAGTGATCGCATAGTATCCGTGGGAACTTCCGGCCGCGTCGGGATCAGTTGACTTATTTGTGGTTGTTTGGCCTTTGTGACATCTTTCATACATTTTAAGTAAAATACAAAACTATCTTTGTGTTTTTATCATTCCCTCCATTGATCTTGTGGCTACATTGTACTGAAAGCATTAGAGTGATAACAATAAGTACCTGCCTGATTCCTGATCTTTTGAGTGTGACCTTGCCAAGGCTACCACTGAATACACCAGTCCACTGATGGTGTTACTGGCCACCTTAAAACACCAGTTGGCGACCTTGTGGGTAACCGAAGAGCCCTATTGTTGGGGAGGGCACACGACAGTCGATGTGAACGAGTCGTGTTCTCACTCTTTCTTAATAAGAGGCCGTTAAGATTGACTGGGAGACTCTCCTGGCGTGCAGTGGCGCCGTGAGGATCGAGGGAAGACCCGCAGGGCTACGGTGAGTTACCTTGAGCATAACTATTGCTCACCCCAGACTAGAGAGAAAAGAGGTGATACCCCGACAATATGTATATATATATATATATATATATATATATATATATATATATATATATATATATATATATATATATATATATATATATATATATATATATATATGTATATATATATATATATATATATATATATATATATATATATATATATATATATATATATATATGTATATATATATATATATATATATATATATATATATATATATATATATATATATATATATATATATATATATATATATATATATATATATATATATATATATATATATATATGTCGTACCTAGTAGCCAGAACGCACTTCTCAGCCTACTATGCAAGGCCAGATTTGCCTAATAAGCCAAGTTTTCATGAATTAATTGTTTTTCGGCAACCTAACCTACTTAACCTAACCTAACCTAACTTTTTCGGCTACCTAACCTAACCTAACCTATAAAGATAAGTTAGGTTAGGTTAGGTAGGGTTGGTTAGGTTCGAGCATATATCTACCTTAATTTTAACTCCAATAAAAAAAAATTGACC
This sequence comes from Procambarus clarkii, assembly GCF_040958095.1. Lineage (NCBI taxonomy): Eukaryota > Metazoa > Arthropoda > Malacostraca > Decapoda > Cambaridae > Procambarus > Procambarus clarkii. The sequence continues at coordinate 16,717,835 of NC_091191.1, forward strand.
TCATACATAATGAAATGGGTAGCTTTATCATTTCATAAGAAATAAATTAGAGAAAATATATTAATTAAGGAAAACTTGGCTTATTAGGCAAATCGGGCCTTGCATAGTAGGCCGAGAAGTGCGTTCTGGCTACTAGGTACGACATATATATATATATATAAATATATGTCGTACTTAGTAGCCAGAACGCACTTCTCAGCCTACTATGCAAGGCCTGATTTGCCTAATAAGCCAAGTTTACCTGAATTAATATATTTTCTCAATTTTTTTTTCTTATGAAATGATAAAGCTACCCATTTCATTATGTATGAGGTCAATTTTTTTTATTTTAGTTAAAATTAACGTAGATATATGACCGAACCTAACCAACCCTACCTAACCTAACCTAACCTATCTTTATAGGTTAGGTTAGGTTAGGTAGCCGAAAAAGTTAGGTAAGGTTAGGTTAGGTAGGTTAGATAGTCGAAAAATAAAAATAAGTCATGAAAACTTGGCTTATTAGGCAAATCGGGCCTTGCATAGTAGGCTGAGAAGTGCGTTCTGGCTACTAGGTACGCCATATATATATATATATATATATATATATATATATATATATATATATATATATATATATATATATATATATATATATATGTCGTACCTAATAGCCAGAACGCACTTCTCAGCCTACTATTCAAGGCCCGATTTGCCTAATAAGCCAAGTTTTCATGAATTAATGTTTTTTCGTCTACCTAACCTACCTAACCTAACCTAACCTAGCTTTTTTTGGCTACCTAACCTAACCTTACCTATAAATATAGGTTAGGTTAGGTTAGGTAGGGTTGGTTAGGTTCGGTCATATATCTACGTTAATTTTAACTCCAATAAAAAAAAATTGACCTCATACATAGAGAAAAGGGTTGCTTTATCATTTCATAAGAAAAAAATTATAGTAAATATATTAATTCAGGAAAACTTGACTTATTAGGCAAATCGGGCCTTGAATAGTAGGCTGAGAAGTGAGTTCTGGCTACTAGGTACGACATATATATATATATATATATATATATATATATATATATATATATATAACACACTGGTGGTTCCGGGTTTCTGAACCTCAAAGCAGAATCCCGTGGTATTATCAAGCGCAATGTGAGCATCCTCAGTACAGAAGGATGCCTGCCAGTTGGGCACAAGTTGACCCCCAGCTGGGACTTCAAGCCTTCTCTGGTGTGCCACAAAGCATGGAGGTGTACAGGTGCTCTACCTCCCACTCACATGAGCTGATAACTACATTCAAGTCCGCAAAAAACATTTAGTTCACAATCAGTTACATGAGTAATATTTGTGATACCCTTGGACCTTAAAACCAGGCTGGGATCAGGTGGGTGCGAGAGGAACTGGCCATGAAGGTCAGGTGTGGAGGGGGGGGGGAAAGGAATTGGCCCTGAAGGTCAGGTGTGGGGAACAACCTATCCCTGAAGGTCAGGTGTGGGGGACAAACTAGCTCTGAAGGTCAGGTGTGGGAAGAGAAGAACCTACCCCTAAGGTCAAGTGTGGGGGAGAAGAACTAACCCTTAAGGTCAAGTGTGGGGGGAGAAGAACTGACCCTGAAGGTCAGGTGTGGCGGGAGGAACTTGCCCTTAAAATCAGGTGTGGGGGAGAAGAACTGACCATTAATGTCAAGTGTGGAGGGAGAAGAACTGACTCTGAAGGTCAACTGTGGGTGGAGAAGAACTGTTTCTGATGGTCTAGTGTGGGGGAAGCAGAACTGACCCTGAAGGTTTTGTGTGGAGGGGAGAAGAACTGACCCTGAAGGTCAGGTGTGGGGGAGGAAGAACTGACCCTGAAGGTCAGGCGTGGGGGGAAAAGAACAGACCCTTAATGTCAGGTCTGGAGGTAGGAGAACTGACCCTGAAGGAGAAGTTGTTGGAGACGTCCTGATCGACGACGGTGAGGGTGGCGAGGACTTGGTCCCGAGTCAGACTCTCAGACACGTCCAGCGTCCACTCTGGCCGCGAGAACCTTGGCGGCACATCGTTCACGTCCCCCACCTCAACCACCACCGTCCCTGTCCCTACAGGGGGTAGGAAACACTGGTTCAGGGAGACACTTGTCACTGTCCCTGCCCTTGTCCCTGAAGAAGAGGCTGGTTCAGGGAGACAATTTACACAGCAACCAATACAACACACAAATATTCCCACAGGAATATAAAGGAAAGGGGGAACGGCTAAGGCTATGGGGAGGCTAAGGCTATGGGGAAAAGTCTATGGGGAGGCTAACGCTATGGGGAAAAGTCTATGGGGAGGCTAAGGCTATTGGGAAAATTCTATGGGGAGGCTAAGGCTATGGGGAAAAGTCTATGGGGAGGCTAAGGCTATGGGGAAAAGTCTATAGGGAAGGCTAAGGCTATGGTGAAAGGCTAATTCACCAGATTTGAAGTACAATGTTGGTCGTACACTCCCATAAGAAATAAGAAACGATTGTTCACAGGTTGGCTAATTAACTCTTTCATGACATGAATACAGTCAGTTTTGATAATACAAAGGTGTCTGAGTAGCCAGTGCTAGGTCATAGTTAAGCTTAGTTATTGGTACATTACAAGAATTACTAAGGCATTTAAACAGCAATAGAACATGAGATAAAAACAAGTTTGTTTGTTCATAATGTTGCAAACAATCTAAGGTGCAGATAAGAGGAAGATTACTTGTTAATTATATTTTCTAAATATCCACAAAAATAGAATGACTTTTTCCGATTGAAACGCGAAAAGTCTTCCAATTAAATTAAAAATTCGATACTGGATACTTTTCCAGTTTCTGTGCTCTGCTTGATCTCCGGTCATTATTCACTCACTCACGGGTGTTTTTATTCATTTACTTTCATCAAAACGGTGTTGTTCATCATGAAACATTTTTATTTTGTTTCCAATATGTAATAATTTGCATTTATCAGCATTAAAATGCGTCTGCTAATCGTTAGTTTGACAAATTAATTAATATATCTTAGTCAGCTTTATATCTCCTTTGCTTGTTTGGTGTTGCAGCTTTGCTTCCCAGTTAAGAGATTCAATAAATTAAGACATAAAATAGGTCATTATCGATCTCATTTAAATGAGCAAATCTGGTCCCAAAATTAAACGCTAGGGCACTCCTCTTGAAATTTCAATCCATCCAGATGCATTTCCATTTCGAAGTAGACTTTTGTATCAGGATAACTAATTTTGCATGAAAACCTTAATGCAAAACCATCTATACCATTTGTTTCTGTTTTTTTAAATAGTTTTCGTTGAGGAACTTTATTGAATTATTTCTAAAAAACAACGCAATGTCTATCGCTTTACTTTCAACATATATATAGAAGTATTACAAACGAAATCAAGATAATTAATAAGAACATTTTGAGAATATTTTTGGAGTAGGACTGTGGGATTGCACCACCGTCCGGGGCGACATCGGACGCGCATCTGGCGTCACCCAGGACGCTAGTTTGATCCCTGTCCAGCTTCAAACATTTTGTCATAGATATATCTCGTTATTTTGATTTCATTTTATACTGTGACGGTAAAGCGTTGGTGTTCGGCTGTTTCAAAAGCTAGGGGCAGGGCCTCGTCACATTAAAGAAAAAAAAGAAAAAAAGCTGGAACTTTCGTCTGTGGTAAGGTAATGGGAAGACACACAAAACACAAGTAAATTTAACAATGAAAGTTTAATTACGTTAGAAAAACAAGACATGAATAAAATTGAGCACAAAATATACAAGACAAGTCAACAAACAAAATAATAAGAATAATCACTGGCAAATGAAAAGTTACGTTAAGACAAGTGAGTTATAGCAAAATAAATGATAATAATGCTGGAATGTTGGCTTCGAGCTGCCACCTCCCTTAGTACACGAAAGCCAAGGCATAGTCTACCAACGAGAGATGTCAACTGCAAGGAGCACTGGGATATTCTGACGATTCTGGGCCACTGCAGCCCAGACATCAACTTGTGGCGGAGGGTGGAGGGCAGGTGCGACGGAACACCAGCCAATCAGCGACAGGCAGGCAATGGACAAGCAGTTTGCCGGTTTACGGTGGCGGTGGCGAGCAGGTGTGCCGGTGTGCTGGATACGTTTTGCTCTCTGGGCAAAACGTTTTGGAGATACTTGCTGGATATATCTTCTATATTATCTGTTGTAGTTACGTACTTTGAAGGGAAGAGCAGGCTCAATCTCTCTTGAAAGAGATTATCGTCACAATACATACACGACTTTTATGCAAATCATTTTGATAATGAAATTATCTTTGACTCAAAATAATATACTATGAGTTCTCGAATTATTGGTTTCAGGAGTGTACCGACTACCGACGGTCAGCTGATTGACCGGTAATTACAAGGAGAAGAAAAAAATTATTTCGTAGGAGTTGGCGTGACACTGGCAAGGTTTCCCTTCTTACGGAACTATTCCTGGCTTGAGTGATATTGAAAGTATGGTCAATGTTGAAATAATATAATTTTTAGAGTTGTTTAATAATCTTGGATAAAATTTTATAGGACTAGCTTTTTTGTCGTTGACTTTTAATAGTGATGCAAGAACATTCTATTCACAAGTTACTTTGAATCGACTGACTTTTATTTATTACTTAACAAGAGTGATATAAAATACCACTAATATCCTTCCCGTCTCTTCTAAGTCAACATTTTCTTCTGTTGTGTAACTAATAGACTTGGAAAGAAAAAAAAAGAGTTTTCTCCATGTAAAACAAATATATTTTCGGCTTGCTCTGATATTTTCTGTAGTATGTAGTTAATATTTATGAATGTCAAGACGAGCGAGTTTCTTTGCATTAAATTCTAATATAATATATTTTGTTGTATTCTCCTCATTGCTTTCTGGTAATTTTTGATGCATAAAATAAAAAATATTTGTGTAACTTTTTAGTTCATTATTCAACTAGTTTGGTTTGATGGACACTTTTGATTACTTGCTCTACTTCAGTGAGATACTTTTCATTTGGGTAGGAAAACTCTTCAAGCAGTTCTGCTAAATTGTCAAGCTTAAAATCAGGAACTTTTTTGCGACCACTATTTGTTTCATAAAAAATCTGATATTTAATTAGATTGAACGATGATCACTTCAACTAAACTCCCCACATCATCACTTACAAACTCCTTACTAGTAGTTAAAAGTAAGTCCAGGCCATGTGCCTCCCGATTGGCTAATTTACCATATGAACTGGAATCTAGCGTTAACATCCAATAAATAATTAAATCAAAATCTTAAGCAACAGATTGATGCATTTTTGGCCAATCTAATTGTGACTGTCAGTTACCATTCATGGTATTATCACCGTAGGATTTTAAATTGTGGAGATTTATTCCAACCAGAGTTTAAGCATTAGTTCCCAAAACGCTGCATTATTTACTGTTTTGTTATTGATATTGAACGACTGAATTGTTCATGACGAGTATTATTTCGATATACAAATCAAATAGACTAAAGTAGATGGCAGAATGGTGGTTTATGGAGAGTTGACTCCGCACACTGATGCTCCGTACTATCAATGGTATAGACAGGTTAATCGAGTATACTCAAGTTAAACCACCTCATAAACACACTACTAAAAACCACACTGTTGTACGCTAGAGAAGAGAACTGTACACCCACCATAGAAGCCCCCCTTCGGTACATTGTAGAACCCAGCGGTATACGCGTGAATCCTATGGTACATCAACCGTAAAAGCCCCCTGTGGTATGCTAGATCTAGAAACCCTACGGTAAATCGATCAGAGAAGCTGTCTAGAGTGCACTAGAGGGCCCCCCCCCCATCCCCCCCTTGCCGTACACTCACCCTTGAGGCCACCGCCGTCAGTGGCCACAACCTGCACGGTGTACCGTTGAGTCTTCTCGCGGTCGAGACAACAGAGCGCCGTGGTGATGAGCCCCAGCTGACTGTCGATGCTGAAGATGGGGCTCCCGCTCGACTCGTCTATCACATTCTTCTCCAGCGAGTAGACCAGGCGAGCGTTGCGGCCCTCATCGGGGTCATCGTGGTCCGTGGCCACCATCTGGGCCACCACGGTGCCTTTGGGAAGACGGCGTCAGTAAGGATCACATCTTCCAATTTAGGAATGCTGTAAATTTCTTAGTCGTGAAAAGCTGAGAAGTAAACTTCAACAGTAAGATGTTACTGCTTCTCTGCTTCGGCTTGGCTGGTTTTTACTTGACAAATGTAAACACACACATAGATGTATAAATACATATATTTATAATTTATTTTAAATTAATATATGAAAAAATATTGAAGAAAGCGTCAACGGAATGAGTCGTACAATCTATTACATGCAAATACACTTTTTTTCAGTGAATCTATAGCCAACTCTTAGCAATTTAAATAACCCAGAACTATAAGTAGGAGAATTATAGAATCTAGGGGCCAGATTCACAAAACTTCCGTACAAACCTGTACATCTTTTCTCAATCTTTGGCGGCTTTGCTTACAATTATCAAACAGTTAATGAGCTCCGAAGCACCAGGAGGCTGTTTATAACAATAACAACAGATGATTGGGAAGTTTTCATGCTCATAAACTCATTAATAAATGTAACCAAAGGCGTCAAAGATTGAGGAAAGATGTATACGTTCGTAAGTGCTTGCGTAACTGCTTCGTAAATTTGCCCCTTGAGTTATACGCTTCAAGCCTATGAAATTTAGACAAATTTTTAGCACATATTAAGAAAGTTCAAATCATACTACCACTTTCTTGCTTTATGGAACTTCCTCTCAGCCTTCATGAGAAAACTATCAAGAGTAATACCAAATTATAGATCAGATATGGTTTTAGTGGTATTCACCCTGAAGCATCTCAGTGATTCGCTTCATTCCGTAAATAAGTTAAGTTTTCTTGCGCATTTGGCTGAAATTTTGTCATGTCTCTGGCGAAGAAATTTTTTTCATTAATTTCAACTTCATATATATTACCTGATGGGTTGGATATTAATGTTTTCTTTCAAGATTGACGATTTGTTTGGTGATTCGGTGAGATAGTCAACAGTTGGGATTTTATCATAGGAAAGAATATCTTGCATATATCGTCTCATAGATTAGATAGCTTCAAGGGGTGCAACTGATGTATTTTATTCATTATTATTTTTTTCAATTCAATATAATTACCACATGAATTTATAACATCTGACGCTGCAATAAGCATGGCATTCCCTGCCCCACACGACACAGCGCCATGAACCAAACATGTTTGCCTTCTCCAGTAGGGCTGTAGAGCTGATGAAATCAGAAGGAGCGCCGTGCCAGCAACCAGCATTTTCGGGAGAAGAGAGAGCCACGCTATGATATTAAGGCCGCCTCATGACCAAATTAGAATAATAAATAAGAGACCGGAGGGAAATGACTCTGCAAGGGAAGATGAATCCGATAAGCTGCGTGGCAATGAAACGAAAAGATGAGAGATATGAGTGAGAGAATGAGAAAAGCGAAAGGGAAAAACAACGAATAAGGAAATAATGAGTTATATCGAGAGGACAACACACACATGCGATTCGAAAGTCAGAAAGCCAGTTTAAATACATCTTTTCAGTAACTTCCATCCTTTGGTGTCCCTTACCAATTGGTACTAATTCTTTATATTGATGTACAGACAAAGGATGGACAGAAACGCATAAACGGATCAAAGGAAAGAACTGATATCGCGAGTCAGGTCATCCATTCAATATGGGAACACGGAAGTACGAAACAACAGACAGAAAGGCACAACTGAAGACCTTCAAGCGGTCATAATGCTTACTGTATGTCTACCACCAGTCTACCTGTCCTCACCGTAGGTCTACCACCACTATACCTGTCCTCACCGGATGTCTACCACCACTCTACCTGTCCTCACCGTAGGTCTACCACCACTCTACCTGTCCTCACCGTAGGTCTACCACCAGTCTACCTGTCCTCACTGCATGTCTACCACCACTCTACCTGTCCTCACCGTAGGTCTACCACCACTCAACCTGTCCTCACCGTAGGTCTACCACAAGTCTACCTGTCCTCACCGTAGGTCTACCACCACTACCTGTGCTCGCAAACGTCTACAGTAACTCTTAACAGCCACAGATAAATACAACAGCCATCGGTAAACCCAACAGCCACCGGTAAACTCAACAGCCACCGGTAAACCCAACTGCCACCGGTAAACGCAACAGCCACTGGTAAACAAAACAGCCACCTACCAGGATGGTAGCCGAGGCTATTTCCATCCCCCCGCCGGCACTTGGTTGGTATTCTTGGGCATGGTATTTTATCAAATCACGTCATTTATTGGGGTGATTTTATCAAATCACTCATTCAGTTGCATATAGTCCTGGGAACCCTTCTGGCTTAGGTTCGGTCATATATCTAAGTTAATTTTAACTATAATAAAAAAAATTGACCTCATACTCTGTATGGTAAGGCAGGTCCTAGTCAACAACGGCTTCTCCAATGGTTTCGTGGAAGACATCATAAGAAGGAAAGTGAAACGCCATGCAACCTCTGAAGAGACAGCTAACACAACACCTATACCCCCTATTAGACTATTTTACAGGAACTTCTTTTCCACAGCCCATAAAACGGAGGAAAGGGTCCTGAAAGATATTGTTAGTAGAAACGTTATCCCTACAGACAAAAATCAGAAGATACAACTGACAATTTACTATAAAACCAAAAAAACGGCCAGCCTACTCATGAGAAACTCTCCAGACACAAAGCAGAACGCTTTAAAAGAGACCAACGTCGTCTATGCCTTCAAATGCCCTCTTGGGGACTGTAAGCCTCAAAAAACACAGTATATAGGCAAGACAACAACATCTCTTTCCAGGCGTTTAACGATGCATAAGCAACAGGGCTCAATTAAGGAACATATATTCTCTTCCCATAACCAAACCATCGCTAGAGAAATCCTAGTAAACAACACAGAAATCATCGATAGATACAGCGATAGCAGGCGGCTTGACGTTTGCGAGGCACTACACATCAAGAAGTCAACACCAGCAATCAACAGCCAATTATTGCACAACTATATTCTACCCACCTCAAGACTCCGCTCCAATATAGAAGCATCAAGAAATATGGACCAATAGGCTTTCTACAAACACTTCTATTCAATACCCATTGTTTCTGTTCTGTCTTGTGTTGATACTTTTAATACCCTATTAATATCCCCTCTTGTTCTGTCTTGTGTTAATGCCACATCACCTCTCCCACCTCACTCAAATGTAGATATAAAATCAGAGATACGTAAGTTCTAATCAGTTGTGTATTTGTGAAGTCTTTGAAAATGTAATAAGTTTTACGAAACGCGCCCGTGTCGCGTCAGACTAGAAATAAAAATGAATTTTGGAGAAGTGATTTTTGATTTACCTCCAACAGTGAAGCGTAATGTACGAAAGATTGAGAAAATTCGTGTTAGAATTATTAATCTTACTATTTCGGTCATATTTAATATATATATATATATATATATATATATAGATATATATATATATATATATATATATATATATATATATATATATATATATATATATATATATATTTATATATATATATATAAATATATATATATATATATATATATATATATATATATATATATATATATATATATATATATATATATATATATATATGAATGAAAACTCACACCCCAGAAGTGACTCGAACCCATACTCCCAGAAGCAACGCAACTGGTAACTACAGGGCGCCTTAATCCACTTGACCATCACGGCCGTCAAAAGGAAGTGATAGCCGAGGCTATTTGAGCCACTTCCCCGACGGCAACTCGGATGGTAATCTTGGGCATAGCATTTCACCAAATCACCTCATGCCCAAGATTACCATCCGAGTTGCCGTCGGGGAAGTGGCTCAAATAGCCTCGGCTATCACTTCCTTTTGACGGCCGTGATGGTCAAGTGGATTAAGGCGCCCTGTAGTTACCAGTTGCGTTGCTTCTGGGAGTATGGGTTCGAGTCACTTCTGGGGTGTGAGTTTTCATTCGCATATAGTCCTGGGGACCATTCAGGCTTGTTCGCATATATATATATATATATACATATATATATATATATATATATATATATATATATATATATATATATATATATATATATATATATATATATATATATATATATAAACCTAGAAGGGGTACCACCTCTGGTGCAAGTGTAGGGACCCATAGCCTCGGAGAAGAGAATAAAGAGTACTCAGAGAAGACCTTGTGGATCCTCACTGAACACTTTGATATTTTCCTCTCCTACCACCCCTATTCTTTTGGTATGTGTGTATATTTATCTAACTTTATTTGAAAATGTTATTACACAAAAAAAGTTACAATATTGATTACACGCAGGGTACAAGGCTGCTTGTCACAAATTGAACAGCTCCTCCAGCTCCTCAGGTGGCGGGCAGGAACCATGGATGCAGTGAGCATTTCCTCTCTGGATTGCCACACTAAGGTGCTGAAAAAGAAAACTGGAAGCTCTAGGGTCTCTAGTTGTTTCGATTAGCTTAGACCCCAACTCCTTCAAAAAGCTAGCAGCACTTTTACCCCAGGCACCAAGTGTCTCTGAGGCAATGGGGACAAAATTGTAGTGGTGCTCAAGGTCTCTGTATTTACGTGACTTGGCCGCTTCCCGGTGATTGGCAGCTCCTCCTGCTTGTGTAGCACTGAAGTCAACATAGGTATTGGCTAAAGTTGAAACGCAAGTGTATTCCCACACCAACTGTCTACCATTCTTCCAGGGGATCACTGTGATTCCGTCTGGGCGACCGACAGGCTCATCAGAATTGTGGGACATTAGGTAACGGGGCTCTCTCTCTGCTGGACAACCGGCTGTGGTAAGGCTTCCCTTAATAATGTTATTAACCTCGCCGTGTCTTGCATGCCATCCTCCTGTCCTTTGGCAAAGAAGGCCATGCCGTCAATATTTGTCGGCCTCTGCCTCGCCGCAAATACATCTGTATTCGGTGTGGATTGGGGCAGCGAGGTGGAGAGCCACGGCAATTCGGAGGGTCTGCGGTGTGAGACGGGTGTCGGTTGCTGACATTGGGGTTGCTAACAGGAAATCACCTGCATGGGGAGCTGCAACAGCTCTAAGTCGGGCAGTGTAATGTGGTGTTGTCGCAGCTCCTAGCAAAGCTGCAGCTTCTTGGTCGGCAATGGGGCGATCCCAACTGGATTGCTTATGGGCTTCAGAAGGCGGTGTTTGGGGAGCTGGTCCTTGCGAGAGAGACCCGTTTGGTTGTGCAGTCTGTAAAGCTGGGATCATGCACCCCTGCCTGTTGAACTAGGTGCTCAGGTAGGATTTCCTTCACCAAGTTGTCAGACCCCACTGAAGAGGACAGGAACGCTGGAACAGCAATTTGTGTTGCTGTGCGCACGCCAGGGCCCCCGAGTATGACAGGAAGGGAGGCCTGTTTCCACTGTGAGTCGTTGAGGGAAAGATTGAGGGCTTTTCTAGTGTTGATTTCAGCAAGCTGTTGTACTCTTCTAATTTAATATGGTGTTGGTGTATATATATATATATATATATATATATATATATATATATATATATATATATGCGGAAAATCCACAGAGAAATATGAAATGAGGTGAACGTTTCGGCTTTGTTAAAGCCTTTGTCAACATCAGTCTGGTGTTGACAAAGGCTTTAACAAAGCCGAAACGTTCACCTCATTTCATATTTCTCTGTGGATTTTCCGCATAAAATGATCAGTGTTTTGTGATCGTCAATTGCATATATATATATATATATATATATATATATATATATATATATATATATATATATATATATATATATATATATATATATATATATATATATATATATATATAGGGAAGGTAATACCACCTCTGGCTGGAAGAAGGGGGATATATATATATATCCCCCTAGGAAGAAGGAAGATATATATATATATATATATATATATATATATATATATATATATATATATATATATATATATATATATATATATATATATATATATATATATATATATATATATATATATATATATATATATTTATATATATATATATATATATATATATATATATATATATATATATAAATATATATATATATAAATATATATATATATATATATATATATATATATATATATATATATATATATATATTTATATATATTTATATATATATATATATATATATATATATATATATATATATATAAATATATATATATATATATATATATATATATATATATATATATATATATATATATATATTTATATATATATATATCTATATTATTAAATATGACCGAAAAAGTAAGATTAATAATTCTAACACGAATTTTCTCAATCTTTCGTACATTTCTTTTCACTGTTGTAGGTAAATCAAAAATCAATTCTCCAAAATTCATTTTTATTTCTAGTCTGACGCGACACGACCGCGTTTCGTAAAACTTATTACATTTTCAAAGACTTTAGTTCACAAATACACAACTGAATAGAACTTACGCATCTCCGATTTTATATCTACATTTGAGTGAGGTGGAAGGGGTGATGTGGCATTAACACAAGGCAGAACAAGATGTGGCATTAATAGGGTATTAATTTCATCAACACAAGACAGAACAAGAGTATTAATAGGGTATTAATTTCATCAACACAAGACAGAACACGAAACAATGGATATTGAATAGAAGTGTTTGTAGAAAGCCTATTGGTCCATATTTCTTGATGCTTCTATATTGGAGCGGAGTCTTGAGGTGGGTAGAATATAGTTGTGCAATAATTGGCTGTTGATTGCTGGTGTTGACTTCTTGATGTGTAGTGCCTCGCAAACGTCAAGCCGCCTGCTATCGCTGTATCTATCGATGATTTCTGTGTTGTTTACTAGGATTTCTCTGGCGATGGTTTGGTTGTGGGAAGAGATTATATGTTCCTTAATGGAGCCCTGTTGCTTATGCATCGTTAAACGCCTAGAAAGAGATGTTGTTGTCTTGCCTATATACTGGTTTTTTTTGGAGCTTACAGTCCCCAAGAGGGCATTTGAAGGCATAGACGACGTTTTCTCTTTTAAAGCGTTCTGTTTTGTGTCTGGAGAGTTTCTCATGAGTAGGCTGGCCGTTTTTCTGGTTTTATAGTAAATCGTCAGTTGTATCTTCTGATTTTGGTCTGTAGGGATAACGTTTCTATTAACAATATCTTTCAGGACCCTTTCCTCCGTTTTATGAGCTGTGGAAAAGAAGTTCCTGTAAAATAGTCTAATAGGGAGTATAGGTGTTGTATTAGTTGTCTCTTCAGAGGTTGGATGGCTTTTCACTTTCCTTCTTATGATGTCTTCGACGAAACCATTGGAGAAGCCGTTATTGATTAGGACCTGCCTTACCCTACAGAGTTCTTCGTCGACTTGCTTCCATTCTGAGCTGTGGCTGAGAGCACGGTCGACATATGCGTTAACAACACTCCTCTTGTACCTGTCTGGGCAGTCGCTGTTGGCATTTAGGCACATTCCTATGTTTGTTTCCTTAGTGTAGACTGCAGTGTGGAAACCTCCGCCCTTTTCCATGACTGTTACATCTAGAAAGGGCAGCTTCCCATCCTTTTCCATCTCGTAAGTGAAACGCAGCACGGAACTCTGCTCAAATGCCTCCTTCAGCTCCTGCAGATGTCTGACATCAGGTACCTGTGTAAAAATGTCGTCAACATACCTGCAGTATATGGCCGGTTTCAAGTTCATGTCGACTAAGACTTTTTGCTCGATGGTACCCATGTAGAAGTTTGCAAACAGGACACCTAGGGGAGAACCCATGGCGACCCCATCTTCTTGCTTATACATGTGCCCATCCGGGCTCAAGAAGGGTGCCTCTTTAGTACAAGCTTGGAGTAGTTTCCTCAGAATATTTTCTGGTATGTCAAGAGGAGTACAGGCTGGATCACGATACACTCTGTCGGCTATCATTCCGATTGTCTCGTCCACAGGTACGTTGGTAAACAGCGATTCTACGTCCAACGAGGCTCTTATCCCTGTGGCCCGGGTGCCCCGCATGAAGTCAACAAATTCCTTTGGAGACTTCAGGCTGAAGGCGCAAGGAACATAAAGAGTCAGCAGGCCGTTGAGTCGCTTCGCCAGTCTGTACGTGGGTATGGGTATCTGGCTAATGATTGGCCGAAGTGGGTTTCCAGGCTTGTGTGTCTTGACATTTCCATACGCATATCCAGGTTTATATTCCCAAATGATCTTTGGCAGGTGGAGTACGGATTTCTTGGCGTTCACAGTTTCGATCAGTTTGTTGACCTTTGCTTTTAATTCGGCTGTAGTGTCCTTCGTTACCCTTTGGAACTTAGTTTGGTCAGAGAGTATGATGTTCGTTTTCGCCAGATATTCGTGTTTTTTAAGAATGACATATATTGGCGACATGTCACGTCTCCTGACAACTATCTCCTTGTTCTCACGAAGGCTTTTAGCTGCCGCTTTAAGCTCGGGGGACAGTATGGTGCTTCTGTAATTGCCTCGATTCTTTCCTCCTTCTGCAATAAGTTCTGCTTGTAAGGTATCTTTGGTAGTGACCTTCTTTTGTGTCTCGAGGTCGAATATGTCGTCCAACAGAATTTCCAACTCTACTTTCCGGGCCATCTCACTCGGTCTGGACATAACATGACAGTTTATGCCCAGATTTAGGAGAGTGACTTGGTCCTCAGTGAGGTTAATTCCTGCAAGGTTCAGGAAGCCATCTCTTTGTCGTGGAATTGCCATAGGTCCACCATATAATGTTGTTAGTTTCTTGATAATCCTTGTTTCAGTGCTGAGGTGATGTTGGTCTGTGAGGATGTCGAGGTGTTGTTCAATGCGGGTACGGATACTATCGTCGATGTTGCTATTTCTCCACTCGTTTGTAGCATGAAGTAGTTGCGTTTTGTTGTCTTTGATTTCATTCTCTGCCTTATATATCTGATCACGAATCAGATCCTGGCGATATTTTATCGTGAAGGCTTGATTCCTTGCTGCTGGGTCGTGCGCTTTAATATTAGTATATTTTGGTAGCAGTCTTACCTGTAGACATATATTATTAAATATGACCGAAAAAGTAAGATTAATAATTCTAACACGAATTTTCTCAATCTTTCGTACATTTCTTTTCACTGTTGGAGGTAAATCAAAAATCAATTCTCCAAAATTCATTTTTATTTCTAGTCTGACGCGACACGAGCGCGTTTCGTAAAACTTATTACATTTTCAAAGACTTTAGTTCACAAATACACAACTGAATAGAACTTACGCATCTCCGATTTTATATCTACATTTGAGTGAGGTGGAAGGGGTGATGTGGCATTAACACAAGACAGAACAAGATGTGGCATTAATAGGGTATTAATTTCATCAACACAAGACAGAACAAGAGTATTAATAGGGTATTGCAGTCTACACTAAGGAAACAAACATAGGAATGTGCCTAAATGCCAACAGCGACTGCCCAGACAGGTACAAGAGGAGCGTTGTTAACGCATATGTCGACCGTGCTCTCAGCCACAGCTCAGAATGGAAGCAAGTCGACGAAGAACTCTGTAGGGTAAGGCAGGTCCTAGTCAATAACGGCTTCTCCAATGGTTTCGTCGAAGACATCATAAGAAGGAAAGTGAAAAGCCATGCAACCTCTGAAGAGACAACTAACACAACACCTATACCCCCTATTAGACTATTTTACAGGAACTTCTTTTCCACAGCTCATAAAACGGAGGAAAGGGTCCTGAAAGATATTGTTAATAGAAACGTTATCCCTACAGACAAAAATCAGAAGATACAACTGACGATTTACTATAAAACCAGAAAAACGGCCAGCCTACTCATGAGAAACTCTCCAGACACAAAACAGAACGCTTTAAAAGATATATATATATATATATATATATATATATATATATATATATATATATATATATATATATATATATATATATATATATATATATATATATATATATATATATATATATATATATATATATATATATATATATATATTATTAAATATGACCGAAAAAGTAAGATTAATAATTCTAACACGAATTTTCTCAATCTTTCGTACATTACGCTTCACTGTTGGAGGTAAATCAAAAATCACTTCTCCAAAATTCATTTTTATTTCTAGTCTGACGCGACACGGGCGCGTTTCGTAAAACTTATTACATTTTCAAAGACTTCACAAATACACAACTGATTAGAACTTACGTCTCTCTGATATTATATCTACATTTGAGTGAGGTGGGAAGGGTGATGTGGCATTAACACAAGACAGAACAGGAGGGGATATTAATAGGGTATTAAAAGTATCAACACAAGACAGAACAGAAACAATGGAAACAGAAACCTTCAAATGCCCACTTGGGGACTGTAAGCTCCAAAAAACCCAGTATATAGGCAAGACAACAACATCTCTTTCTAGGCGTTTAACGATGCATAAGCAACAGGGCTCCATTAAGGAACATATAATCTCTTCCCATAACCAAACCATCGCCAGAGAAATCCTAGTAAACAACACAGAAATCATCGATAGATACAGCGATAGCAGGCGGCTTGACGTTTGCGAGGCACTACACATCAAGAAGTCAACACCAGCAATCAACAGCCAATTATTGCACAACTATATTCTACCCACCTCAAGACTCCGCTCCAATATAGAAGCATCAAGAAATATGGACCAATAGGCTTTCTACAAACACTTCTATTCAATACCCATTGTTTCTGTTCTGTCTTGTGTTGATACTTTTAATACCCTATTAATATCCCCTCCTGTTCTGTCTTGTGTTAATGCCACATCACCCTTCCCACCTCACTCAAATGTAGATATAATATCAGAGAGACGTAAGTTCTAATCAGTTGTGTATTTGTGAAGTCTTTGAAAATGTAATTAGTTTTACGAAACGCGCCCGTGTCGCGTCAGACTAGAAATAAAAATGAATTTTGGAGAAGTGATTTTTGATTTACCTCCAACAGTGAAGCGTAATGTACGAAAGATTGAGAAAATTCGTGTTAGAATTATTAATCTTACTTTTTCGGTCATATTTAATAATATATGTCTACAGGAAAGACTGCTACCAAAATATACTAATATATATATATATATACATATATATATATGTTGTACCTAGTAGCCAGAACGTCGTACTCGGCCTGCTATACAAGGCCCGATTTGCCTAATAAGCCAAGTTTTCCTGAATTAATATATTTTCTCTAATTTTTTTCCTATGAAGTGATAAAGCTACCCATTTCATTATGTATGAGGTCAATTTTTTTTATTGGAGTTAAAATTAACGTAGATATATGACAGAACCTAACCAACCCTACCTAACCTAACCAAACCTATCTTTATACGTTAGGTTAGGTTAGGTAGGTTAGGTATTCGAAAAACAATTAATTCGAGAAAACTTGGCCTATTAGGCAAATCGGGCCTTGCATAGTAGGCTGAGAAGTGCGTTCTGGCTACTAGGTACACATATACAAGCGTTGTATTCAACGCTTGACTGCTGTAAAGGTTTCTCCGCCAGCTTCGGGCTGTTTTTAATAAGGAGGTCGGTAGTCTTGTTTGTTTTATAGAATATGATCAGGTCTATGTTTTGGTTAGGAATAGTGCTTTTTACTACTTTACGGATTATTTCCATCATTATTCTTTTTTCTTTTTTGTGTTCACTGTGCATAGTTGATTTGTAATATAATTTTATAGGTGTTGTGGTTTCTGTTCTAGGTTCAGGCTTGTACCATCGGTCCAGGTGTCTTCTTATAGCTGTGTTTATTTCCGTGTTGCAATATTCAAATTTCACCAATACCTAAGTTATTCCTTCAAACTCTCTACTCACATTGCTCCATTCGGAGCAGTGGGTAAGCGCTCGACGAATATAAGCATTGAAAACACTGGTTTTCTGACTTTGGGGGCACTCACTTCTACCGTTCACGCATAATCCTATGTTGGTAGGTTTAGTATATACACTGGTGCTTAAAGAGGTTCCATTTTTGTTGTTAGTACATCCAAGAATGACAGACTGTTGTTTTCACTATTTTCATGTGTAAATCGGAGTACTGACTCTTTCTCTATATGGCTTTTTAGATCAATTAGTTCATCTGAGTCTTTTATTATGATGAATACATAATCTACATAACGGCAGTATACAGTTGGTTTTTGTCTACTACTGAAGACTCTATCTTCGATGGTTCCCAAGTAAAAATTAGCGATTAATACTCCTAAGGGAACGCCCATTGCTACTCAGTCTATTTGTAGATACATGTCCCCTTGCAGACTGATGAAAGGAGCTTCCTATGTACATGCCTCGAGAAGGCTCTTCAAGTGTGGCTCGGGTATTTCTAATTTGGGGGTGCTCTCGTCTCTGTATACTCTGTCCAGTATAATTTCTATGGTGGTGTCGACTGGGAAGTTAGTAAATAGGGATTCGACGTCCAGAGAAGCAATGGTTCCATCGGGCTGTGTAGTTTTGATTAATTCCAGGAAATCTGCTGATGATTGTAGACTATAGTTGCTTGGAGAGTATGGAGTTAGGAGTTTGTTAAGTCTTTTTGCCAGGTGATAGGTTGGAGTTGGTATTTGACTGATTATTGGGCGTAGTGGGTTACCTGGTTTGTGTGTATTAACATTGCCATAAGCATATCCTAAGCCATATTCGCCCTGGAGTTTAGTGAAATGAACACTACCTTTCTTTGCGTTGAGAAGCAAAAAAAACGCCTTGAAATCGAAAGGCTTCTGGACGACATCCATAAGTTAAAAGACAACAAAAAAGTCATCACCACTGACACACTTCAGGCTGAACTACTAACAGAAGCCGGGATAAAACGAGGAACATACTCATCAACAATCTTAACCCCAAGACTCAAAGAAGCAGCAAAACAGCTAAAAAAAGCTGTAAGATATAACAATAAGAAAAGCCGACATGACAGCAGCGTATGTGTTGATTCCTACCCAATAATACATGAATAAATTTAGCGACATCCATAGTGATGACACTAAATTTCAGCGAATCACGAGGAACCCTGGGGAAGACCTTAAACGCAAAGTGAACAAAACTATTACTGCAATCAACGAAAAGAAAGGTAGTGTTCATTTTACTAAACTCCAGGGCGACTATGGCTTAGGATATGATTATATCCAGATCATTTATTTCATATATTTCCATGTGTTATTTTTTATATGCTTAATGTAGTTTTCGATAGTAAACTTCATATCATTTTACTGATGTGTTTACGTGCGCCCTCCATTTCTCTTTGAGCATTATATAAGTGATACTATATGCACCACACTATGATCATTATTATTCATATTATGGAAAATATCCTAGTGACTGGCAGTACTTGAGTACACTGATATTTATGGAAACGTGCCCTTGGCTGGTAATTCTGAATCAACACTGTGAATGTGGCAACGTACTATTGCTGGGCGACACAGAGTTTAACCACTGAACTGCTTTGCTGGGATGCAGAGTTACAAACCCAGCTGGCGACCTTGTGAGTAGTTGCGTGACACAGGTGAGAGACAAGTGACCTGTGACCCCTTTGTTACGGCGAGCAAGACTCAGAGGAAGTGTTGTTGCTGAGTGAAGCAACATCTTAAGGTTAGTACTGAGTTTTCTTTCACTCCTCCGTGGGACACGGCCGGATCGCTAGTAGCGTTTTCGTCTGTGGATGGACTAAAAGGCTCCCAGGGCAATCAGTGGCACCCAGGTGTCTAGGAGCAATGGGACCTCGACAAGACTACCGAGGTTCCTGTTCTCAACAAACATTGGGATTCAATCCATTCTTCCGTTAAAGAGACTTAGTCATAAAATCATTTTTCATCACGTCTCTTCAGAGATAATTTTGTCGGACTATTTACTCAAGCAAAAACAGTCATTAATTACATGATCTGATAATACAGGAAAAAAACAAATATAATGCAAACAGGTATAATGCAAGATCTGATAATACAGGAAAAAACACATAAATAATGCAAGACATCAAATAGCCCAAACACTTTCGTTTGTTACATTATCAGGAGTAGAGAGGTAAAGCAAATTACATGACAGAAGATTATATACACAAAATGTAAGTTTACATACAAACGAGGCTGGTTTACCTTCAACTTCACCAGAAACAATGTAATACACAAATAATTTTCCCGTACGTAAATAGGAATTTTAGTTTTAACAGTCGGCAAAGTTACCCATTCCACACGTTGAACAGGAACGAGCAGTCTTTGCACAAGTTAAGAGCTCACCTCGTCTATGTACGCGCTCTTCCGTCTGGCAGGAGCTCGCGCCCATTATGAAATATTAAAAATCATACCTTTGGGAGCGTTTTGCTTATTGTTGTCATGGCGATAATACAAAGCATTGAGCATGTGTCCGCTCTTCGGGAACTTGGTAAGAGATTGAAGTGACTGTGTGGTTGTGGTACTTTACCTTTGGGCGTGTCCTCGGAGATGGTGGTGGTGGTGATGTAGGAGGGGAAGTACGGAGCGTTGTCGTTTACGTCCTTGAGGTTGACACGTACGTCAGTGTGCGTGTCCAGCTCGCCATCCGACGCAGTTACCCGCAGTCGCCACTGAGCCCGGCCGTGGGGTGGGTCACGGTCCAGGGGCTGTAGTATGGGCATGGGGTGGACACGCCGGGTTAGTGTGGACAACACGAAAGGTTAGACACTACGGACACAACATGAATGATTGTTGGTATGGATAACAATGACTAAGAGTCAATACAATACCCACCTGCTATTATACATGAACTGATTTCAATGTTAACAGTCTGTTTTTTGAAGTTTCTTTTAAGGCATTTAAACTAATGAAACGTTAACGATTACTTTTCTCCTTCCACTGACACAATATAATTGGTTTCGGCCACTTTCGTGGTGAGCGAGATCAATATTGGTGTCACTATGTTGTACGTTCTCACTACATATGTGCATTAAAATTGCACTGACGTTAACTTACTATTTATGATATGTGATATTGAAATCTACACACACACACACACACACACACACACACACACACACACACACACACACACACACACACACACACACACACACACACACACACAGACCGAATGATAAAGGTGGTTTTCATGAGCGAAATCGCGAAAGAGGAATTATTAGAACGGAAGTGCTGTCTAGCAAGTGGAGAGAAGTTCAAAAGAGTATTCTTGCAGAGGGATATGACAAGGGAAGAGAGAATGCAAGCAGCAGACGCGAGGAAGGAGCGCAGGGAGAGAGAAAGGAATCAGGGAGCCACACCCCCCGATCCCTACAATCCCAGAGGGAAACGGGGAACCCTCCTCAAACAGTGCATTAGCCACAGGGAGTGCGGCACCACCCCCTCATTCCACCCAACAGACACCCTACCTGCCCCAACCCCTGTCAGCCCCCCACGAAGTACCCACCTAAGGCACCCCTCTCCTCCCACTCACCCCCCTCCTCCCACTCCCCCCTCCCCCCAGGACCTCCCTTCTCCCCCATCCCCCAAGCCCTCCCTTCTCCCACATGCCCTTCCGTCCCTCCCACCCACAAGCCCTCCATTCTCCCCCACCCCCCTAAGCTCCCCACTCTCCCCCACCCCACCTAAGCCTTCCCCTCTCCACCACTCCCCAAAACCCTCCCCTCTTCCTCAACCACCTCAGCCTTCCCTTTCCCCCCACGCCCCCCAAGCCCTCCCCACTTTATTGCCCCCCCCCAAAACCCACCCCCCCAACCCTCCCCCCCTCACCCACTCCCCCTACCCTCCCCCTCCCCCCCTCACCCACTTCCCCTCCCCTCCCCCTCCCCCCCTCACCCACTCCCCCTACCCTCCCCCTCCCCCCCTCACCCACTCCCCCTACCCTCCCCCTCCCCCCCTCACCCACTCCCCCTACCCTCCCCCTCCCCCCCCTCACCCACTCCCCCTACCCTCCCCCTCCACCCCTCACCCACTCACCCTACCCTCCCCCTCCCCCCCTCACCCACTCCCCCTACCCTCCCCCTCCCCCCCTCACCCACTCCCCCAACCCTCCCCCTCCCCCATACCCCCCCAAGCCCTTCCTCCTCACCAGTCTCCCCATACCAGATCCTCCCAGCTCCCGCTCACCCCAGACCCCACAGGTCCTCCCAGAGGAGAAGCAGAAGAGAGTTAGTTTCAGGGCAATGTACTCGAACATAGATGGGATCACAAGCAAGGCAAGTGAACTAAGGGAAAGAGCACAAGAAGTGAACCCAGATGTAATTGGACTCACTGAAACAAAACTCTCTGGAATCATAACGAATGCCGTGTTTCCCCAGGAGTACACAATAATAAGGAAAGAGAGGGAAGGTAGGGGAGGAGGAGGAGTGGCCCTACTCATGAGAAAAGAATGGAGTTTTAAGGAGATGGCTATCCCGGGCTGTGAGGGTTTCAGAGACTACATAGCAGGCACCATGACAATGGGAGGACCAAGGATAGTAGTAGCAGTAATATATAATCCTCCACCAAATGACAAAAGACCCAGTCAAGAGTACGAAAGCAACAACATGGCAGTTAACACTATAATTGAGAGGGCAGCCTCTTCTGCCTGTAGAAATAGATCCCACCTGCTCATCATGGGGGACTTCAATCACGGCAGGATTGATTGGGAGAACAAGGAACCGCATGGAGGCGAGGATACATGGAGAGCCAAACTACTGGAGGTGGCGACTAGAAACTTCTTAACCCAGCATGTCAGTGAACCCACAAGGATGAGAGGAAACGACGAACCAGCGAGACTCGACCTGGTTTTCACCCTGAACGACTCTGACATAAGAGAAATCAGTTTTGAGGACCCAGTAGGAATGAGCGACCACAGTGTATTGGTGTTTGAGTACCTGATTGAAGAAGGGTTATTGAACTCGAGAAGGGATACCGAAACCAAAAGGTTAGCATACCGAAAGGGAAACTATGAGGAGATAAGAAAATGCCTAGCAGATATAGCATGGGAAACCGAGCTCAGAGAAAAGACGGCCCAAGATATGATGGAATACATCACGCAAAAATGCAAGGATGCAGCAAACAAGTTTGTCCCAGTCCAAAAGGAAAACAGTGAAATGAAGATGAGAAACCCATGGTTTAATCAGAGATGTAGGCTAGCTAAGCAGCAAAGTAAAAGGGCATGGAGAAACTATAGGAATAACAGGACACTGGAGAGCAGAGAAAGATACCAGAATGCCAGGAATGAATATGTTAGGATGAGAAGAGAGGCAGAAAGACAATACGAAAATGACATCGCAAGCAAGGCAAAGACTCAGCCTAAATTGCTGCATAGCCACATCAGGAGAAAAACAACAGTAAAGGAACAGGTTATGAAATTAAGGTTAGGGGCAGAAGGATTCACTACAAACGACAAGGAAGTGTGTGAGGAACTGAATAAGAAATTCCAGGAGGTCTTCACCTTGGAGCAAGGAGAAATCCCAGAGATAAGAGAGGGAATAGCTAACCAGGAACCACTGGAAGAGTTTGAGATTACCAGCGGGGAAGTAAGGAAGTGTTTACTAGAATTGGATGTGACAAAGGCTATAGGTCCAGATGGAATCTCCCCTTGGATACTAAAGGAAGGAGCAGAAGAACTGTGCCTCCCGCTCTCCATGGTGTATAACAAATCACTGGCAACAGGGGAACTGCCAGAAATTTGGAAAGCAGCTAACGTAGTCCCGATATACAAGAAAAGGGATAGACAGGAGGCACTGAATTACAGACCAGTGTCCCTAACCTGCATACCATGCAAGTTGATGGAGAAGATTGTGCGGAGAAAGCTAGTGGAACATCTGGAGCGAAAGAACTTTGTAACACAGCATCAACATGGATTCAGGGATGGCAGGCCCTGCCTCACAGGGTTACTTGAATTCTACGACCAGGCAATAAAAATAAGGCAAGAAAGAGAAGCGTGGGCAGACTGCATATTTTTGGATTGTCAGAAAGCCTTTGACACAGTGCCACACAAGAGGCTAGTGAAAAAACTGGAGATGCAGGCTGGAGTGAAAGGGAAGGTACTCCGTTGGATACAGGAGTACCTAAGTAACAGGAGACAACGAGTCAGTGTGAGGGGTGAGGTCTCAGATTGGCGAGACGTTACGAGTGGAGTACCGCAGGGGTCAGTCCTTGGACCTATACTGTTTCTGATATATGTAAATGATCTTCCAGAGGGTATAGAATCGTTTCTCTCAATGTTTGCCGATGATGCAAAAATTATGAGGAGGATTGAAACTGAGGACGATAGTAGGAGGCTACAAGATGACCTAGACAGACTGAGTGAATGGTCCAACAAATGGCTGTTGAAGTTCAACCCGAGTAAATGCAAAGTAATGAAACTAGGTGGTGGAAATATGAGGCCAAACACAGGATACAGAATAGGAGATGAAGTACTTAATGAAACGAACAGAGAGAAAGATCTAGGAGTTGATATCACACCAAACCTGTCTCCTGAAGCCCACATAAAAAGAATAACGTCTGTGGCATATGCGAGGCTGGCTAACATCAGAACAGCGTTCAGGAACCTGTGTAAGGAATCATTCAGAATCTTGTACACCACATATGTAAGACCAATCCTGGAGTATGCGGCCCCAGCATGGCAACCCGCCCTCTTAAAAAGAACGTCACTTTTGGCTGGTATGCGCGATATGGCTAAATTTGGACGTAATTTGAAATGAAATCGACTCACAAAAGTGACGTTCTGTTCCGTTTTCTATTTGAGTCGTCCGCCTTACGCGCAGAGGTTATGAGAGGACTCTTTAAATTCACGTTTTTCATAACGTTTTGAAACTTTATGAGAATTTCCTGCCCACCTAACCTATCAGAGGACCCTTAACTTACTGTTGTTGAAAAAAGAAATCCCAAATTTATTTTAATTTTTTTTTCATTTTCAAATTACGTCCAAATTCGGCCATACGGACAAACGGCCAAAAGCGACGTTCTTTTTAAGAGGACAGGTTGAGCATGGAGCCCGTACCTTGGCAAGCACAAGACGAAGCTGGAAAAAGTCCAAAGGTATGCCACTAGACTAGTCCCAGAACTAAGAGGCATGAGTTACGAGGAAAGGCTGCGGGAAATGCACCTTACGACACTGGAAGACAGAAGAGTAAGGGGAGACATGATCACAACCTACAAAATCCTCAGAGGAATCGACCGGGTAAACAAGGATAAACTATTCAACACTGGTGGGACGCGAACAAGGGGACACAGGTGGAAACTGAGTACTCACATGAGCCACAGAGACGTTAGAAGGAACTTTTTTAGTGTCAGAGTAGTTAACGGATGGAATGCATTAGGCAGTGATGTGGTGGAGGCTGACTCCATACACAGTTTTAAATGTAGATATGATAGAGCCCAGTAGGCTCAGGAATCTGTACACCAGTTGATTGACAGTTGAGAGGCGGGACCAAAGAGCCAAAGCTCAACCCCCGCAAGCACAAATAGGTGAGTACAAATAGGTGAGTACACACACACACACACACACACACACACACACACACACACACACACACACACACACACACACACACAAATGAAGTACCCAAATGAGCCACAGAGATGTTAGAAAGAACTTTTTTAGTCTCAGAGTGGTTGACAAATGGAATGCATTAGGAAGTGATGTGGTGAAGGCCGACTCCATACACAGTTTCAAATGTAGATATGATAGAGACCCAATAGGCTCAGGAACCTGTACACCTGTTGATTGACGGTTGAGAGGCGGGATCAAAGAGCTAAAGCTCAACCCCCGCCAGAACAACTAAGTGAGTACACACAAAAACACACACACACACACACACACACACACACACACACACACACACACACACACACACACACACACACACACACACACACACACACACACACACACACACACACACAGGCGGCGGGCCGGCCGAGCAGACAGCATGCTGGACATGTGATCCTGTGGTCCCGGGTTCGATCCCGGGCGCCGGCGAGAAACAATGGGCAGAGGTTCTTTCACCCTATGCCCCTGTTACCTAGCAGTATATAGGTACCTGGGAGTTAGTCAGCTGTTACGGGCTGCTTCCTGTGTTGTGTGTGTGTGTGTGGTGTGGAAAAAAATAGTAGCAGTAGTTAGTAACAGTTGATAGACACTAGAGAGGCGGGCCGAAAGAGCAAAGCTCAACCCCCGCAGGCACAACTAGGTGAATACACACATACATAAACAAACAAACAAACACACACACACACACAGCACATGAGGAGCGCCTGAGGGAACTGTGCCTTACGACACTAGAAAGAAGAAGGGAGAGGGGGGACATGATAGGAACATATTAGATACTTAGAGGGATTGACAGAGTGGACATAGACGAAGTGTTCACACGGAATAGTAACAGAACGAGAGGACATGGATGGAAGCTTGAAACTCAGATGAGTCACAGAGATGTTAGGAAGTTTTCTTTTATCGTGAGAGTAGTGGGGAAATGGAATGCACTTCAGGAACAGGTTGTGGAAGCAAATACTATTCATAATTTTAAAACCAGGTATGATAGGGAAATGGGACAGGAGTCATTGCTGTAAACAACCGATGCTCGAAAGGCGGGATCCAAGAGTCAATGCTCGATCCTGCAGACACGACTAGGTGAGTACAACTAGGTGAGTACACACACACACACACACACACACACACACACACACACACACACACACACACACACACACACACACACACGAGGAAAGAGGAAAGAGAGAGAAGAGAGAGGAGGAGGTGGTGTAGCTTTGCTACTAAGAGAAGGTGGGAGTTTCGAAGAGATGGTAATTCAGAACTATGAAGATTTCAGTGACTACATATCAGGCACCATAGCAACTGGAGGACAGAAAATTATAATAGTAGTCATATATAACCCCCCACCGAACGACGGAAGACCCAGACAGGAATATGATAGAAACAACTTGGCCACCATCAATATAATAGAGAGAGCAGCTTCTGTGGCTAGCAGGAACGGATCCAGACTTCTAATCATGGGAGACTTCAACCATGGGAAGATAGATTGGGGGAACAGAGACCCATATGGAGGCCCAGACACATGGAGAGCTAAGCTGCTGGATGTGGCAACAAGAAACTTTCTAAGTCAACACGTCAAGGGACCGACAAGAATGAGAGGAGGGGATGAACCAGCCTTGCTTGATCTGATATTTACCCTAAATGAGTCGGATATAAGGGAAGTTAAGTTGGAAGCCCCCTTGGGAATGAGTGATCATAGTGTATTGAGCTTTGAGTACCTGGTTGAGCTGGGAATTATCACCCCCAAAAAAGAACTGGGAACCAAAGAGCTGGCGTACCGAAAGGGAAACTATGAGGAAATGAATAAATTCCTATGGGATATACATTGGGACACAGAACTCGGAACCAAGTCCGTACAAGACATGATGGACTATGTCACCCAAAAATGTCAGGAGGCTGTAAGCAGGTTTGTCCCAGCCCGACAGGAAAACACAGAGAAGCAAAGGAAGAATCCGTGGTTTAATAAGGAATGTATGAAAGCAAAGAAGCTGAATAAAAGGGAATGGAGGAACTTCCGTAATAACAGAACACCAGAAAGTAGAGTGAGATACCAGAGAACCAGGAGCGAGTATGTCAGTGTGAGAAGAGCAGCTGAGAAAAGGTATGAAAATTATATAGCTAATAAAGCCAAGACCGAACCCAAGCTACTACACAGTCACATCAGGAGGAAGACAACAGTGAAGGAACAGGTGATGAAACTTAGGGTGGGCGAGAACAGGTACACAGAGAATGACAATGAGGTGTGTGAAGAACTCAACAAAAAGTTCTAGGAGGTCTTTACAATAGAACAGGGAGATGTCACGGCGCTAGAAGAGGTGGCAGCAAACCAGGTGACCTTGGATAGGTTCGAAATTACAAGAGATGAGGTCAAGAAGCACCTATTGGAGCTGGATGCGAGAAAAGCTGTTGTGCCGGACGGAATCTCGCCATGGGTATTGAAAGAGTGTGCAGGTGCACTTTGATTACCACTCTCCATAGTGTATAGTAGGTCACTGGAAACGGGGGACCTACCAGAAATATGGAAGACTGCTAATGTAGTACCAATATACAAAAAGGGTGACAGACAAGAGGCACTGAACTACAGGCCAGTATCCTTAACTTGTATACCATGCAAGGTGATGGAGAAGATTGTGAGAAAAAAAAACCTAGTAACACATATGGAGAGAAGAGACTTCGTGACAACCCTTCAACATGGGTTCAGGGAGGGTAAATCTTGCCTTACAGGCTTGATAGAATTCTACGATCAGGTGAAAAAGATTAAGCAAGAAAGAGAAGGGTGGGCGGACTGAATTTTTTTGGACTGTCGGAAAGCCTTTGACACAGTACCCCATAAAAGGTTGATGCATAAGCTGGAGAAACAGGCAGGAGTAACTGGTAGGGCGCTCCAGTGGATAAGGGAGTACCTAAGCAATAGGAAGCAGAGAGTTACAGTGAGGGGTGAGACCTCAGACTGGCGTGAAGTCACCAGTGGAGTCCCACAGGGCTCTGTGCTTGGACCTATCCTGTTTCTGATACATGTAAATGATCTCCCAGAGGGTATAGACTCATTCCTCTCAATGTTTGCTGACGACGCCAAAATTATGAGAAGGATTAAGACAGAGGAGGACAGCTTGAGGCTTCAAGAAGACCTGGACAAGCTGCAGGAATGGTCGAACAAATGGCTGTTAGAGTTTAACCCAAGCAAATGTAATGTAATGAAGATAGGGGTAGGAAGCAGGAGACCAGATACAAGGTACCATTTGGGAGATGAAATACTTCAAGAGTCAGAGAGAGAGAAAGACCTGGGGGTTGATATCACGCCAGACCTGTCCCCTGAAGCTCATATCAAGAGGATAATATCAGCAGCATATGCCAGGTTGGCTAACATAAGAACGGTCTTTAGAAACTTGTGTAAGGAATCTTTCAGAACATTATATACCACATATGTCAGACCAATCCTGGAGTATGCGGCTCCAGCATGGAGTTCATATCTAGTCAAGCATAAGACTAAACTGGAAAAGGTTCAAAGGTTTGCCACCAGACTAATACCCGAGCTGAGAGGTATGAGCTACGAGGGGAGACAACGAGAATTAAACCTCACTTCGTTGGAAGACAGAAGAGTTAGGGGGGACATGATCACAACATTCAAGATTCACAAGGGAATCGACAGGGTTGATAAAGACAGGTTGTTTAACACAAGGGGCACACGCACTAGGAGACACAGGTGGAAACTGAGTGCCCAAATGAGCCACAGAGATATTAGAAAGAAATTTTTTAGTGTCAGAGTGGTTGACAAATGGAATGCATTAGGAAGCGATGTGGTGGAGGCTGACTCCATACACAGTTTCAAGTGTAGATATGATAGAGCCCAATAGGCTCAGGAACCTGTACACCTGTTTATTGACGGTTGAGAGGCGGGACCAAAGAGCCTGAGCTCAACCTCCGCAAGCACAATTAGGTGAGTCCAATTAGGTGAGTACACACACATCATGCGTCAGTGGCTGTGTGGATAACATGCTGGACACGTAATCCTTTAGCCCGGGTTCGATTCCCGGCGCCGGCGCAAAACAAAATGGACAGAGTTTTTTTTACCCTGATGCCTCTGTTACCTAACAGTAAATAGGTACCTAGGAGTTAGACAACTGTTACTGGCTGCTTCCTGTGTGTGTATGTGTGTGTGTGTGTGTGTGTGTGTGTGTGTGTGTGTGTGTGTGTGTGTGTGTGTGTGTGTGTGTGTGTGTGTGTGTGTGTGTGTGTGTGTCTGTGTGTGTGTGTGTCTGTGTGTGTGCGTGTCTGTGTGTGTGTGTGTGTGTGTGTGTGTGTGTGTGTGTGTGTGTATGTGTGTGTGTGTGTGTGTGTGTGTGTGTGTGTGTGTGTGTGTGTGTGTGTGTGTGTGTGTGTGTGTGTGTGTGTGTCTGTGTGTGTGTGTGTGTGTGTGTGTGTGTGTGTGTGTGTGTATGTGTGTGTGTGTGTGTGTGTGTGTGTGTGTGTGTGTGTGTGTGTGTGTGTGTGTGTGTGTGTGTGTGTGTGTGTGTGTGTGTGTGTGTGTGTGTGTGTGTGTGTGAAAAAAAAGTTTTTAGTAACAGTTGATTGACATTTGAAAAGCAGACCGAAAGAGCTGAGCTCAACCCTCGCAAGCACATCTATGTGAGTACACACACACACACACACACACACACACACACACACACACACACACACACACACACACACACACACACACACACACAGCAGCAGCATCCATTGCCTTCAAGATTGGCTCAAGACTCTTAATCATGAGCGACTTCAACCATCAAAAGATAGACTGGGAGAATGGAGAACGCACATGGTTGTGCAGATACATGAGGAGCTAAACTCCTGGAAGTGACAACAAGGAACTTTCTGAGCCAGCATGTCAGGGAACCCATAAGAGTAAGAGGCAATGATGAACCAGCAAGACTCGACTTGATATTCACCCTGAATGAGTCAGAAATAAGGGAAGTCAAAGTTGAAGCCCTCATAAGAATGAGTGAGCACAGTGTACTGACTTTTGAATACTTGGTGGAGGTAGGGAAAACCTATCCAAGGATAGGATCGGAGGGAAAAAAACTGAATTATCGAAGAGGAAAATATGACGAAATGAGGCACTTCCTAAGGGGAATACCATGGGAAACAGAACTTAGAGACAAGACTGTGCAGGACACGATGGATTTTGTCACCCAGAAATACCAGGAAGCTGCAGACAGGTTTATCCCGGTTCAAAAGGAGAGAAACGAAAAAAAAAACAGAAAAATCCATGGTTCAACCAGGAATGCAAGGTAGCGAAGCAACTGAATAAAAGAACATGGAGAAACTACAGAAATAACAGAACACCGGAGAGCAGGGAGAGATACCAGAAGGCCAGAAATGAGTACCTCAGATTGAGGAGGGAAGCAGAGAGACAGTATGAAAATGACATAGCGAGTAAAGCCAAGACTCAACCAAAGCTGCTCCACAGCCACATCAGGAGGAAAAAAGCAGTGAAGGAACAAGTGATGAAATTGAAAAAAAGGGGAGAACAGATACACAGAGAGTGACAACTAGGTGTGTGAAGAACTCAACAAGAGATTAAAAGAGGTCTTCACAATAGAACAAGGAGAAGCCCCTGCACTAAATGAGGAGGAGGCAAACCAAGCAACCTTGGAGGAATTTGACCTCACCAGTGATGAGGTCAAAAGGTGTCTGTTGGAGCTGGATGTGACAAAGGCTGTTGGGCCTGACAGAATCTCACCATGGATACTAAAGGAAGGTGCAGAAGCACTAAGTGTTCCACTCTCTATGGTGTATAACAGGTCACTGGAAACAGAAGATCTACCAGAAAGTTGGAAGACAGCTAACGTAGTCCCAATATACAAAAAGGGTGACAGGCAAGAGGCACTGAACTACAGGCCAGTTTCCCTAACTTGTATACTATGCAAGGTAATGGAGAAGATCATGAGGAAAAGGCTCGTAGAGTTTTTGGAGGGAAATAACTTTGTAATGCACCACCAACATGGGTTCAGAGACGGTAAATCGTGCCTCACAGGTTTACTATAATTCTATGACCAGGCAACAAAAATTAGGCAGGAAAGGGAAGGTGTGAGCCAACTGCATTTTTCCAGGACTGCCAGAATGCCTTTGACACAGTACCCCATAAAAGGCTATTAAAAAAGTTGGAGCAACAGTCAGGAGTAAAAGAGAAGGTGCTACAATAGATAAGGGAGTACTTAAACAACAGGAAACAGCGAGTAACGGTGGGGTGGGAGACATCAGAGTGGCGAGATGTCACCAGCGGACTCCCACAGGGCTCAGTACTTGGACCCATCCTGTTTCTAATATATGTAAACAGTCTTCCGGAGGGTATAGACTCATTCCTCTCAATGTTTGCTGATGATACAAAAATTATGAGAAGAATCAAGATGGATGAAGATAGACAGAGATTACAGGATGACCTGGACAAACTGGAGGAATGGTCTAGAAAATGGTTGCTAAAGTTCAACTCAGGAAAGTGTAAAGTAATGATATTAGGCAACGGGAGCAGGATGCTGAACACAAGGTACCACCGGGGAGGTGAATTCCTGCAAGAGTCAAATAGAGAGGGGTTGATATCAAACCGAACCTTTCGCCAGAGGCCCACATCAAAAGGATACCATCCGCGGCATATGCTAGACTGGCCAACATAAGAACTGCCTTTAGAAACTTGTGTAAGGAATCGTTCAGGACCACTTATGTCAGACCCATCCTGGAATATGCAGCGCCAGCCTGGAGTCCATACCTAGTTAAACAAAAGACAAAGTTAGAGAAGATTCAGAGGTATGCCACCAGGCTCGTCCTGGAACTGAGAGGAATGAGCTACGAGGGATGGCTAAAGAAGCTGAACCTCACGTCCCTGGAAAACAGAAGAGTAAGGGGAGACATGATAACCACCTTCAAAATTCTCAGGGGAATTGACACGGTGGACAAAGACAAACTCTTCAGCACGGGTGGGACACGGGAACAAGGTGACACAGGTGGAAATTTAGTACCCAGATGAGCCACAGAGACGTTAGCAAGAATTTTTTCAGTGTCAGAGCAGTTAATAAATGGAATGCACTAGGAAGTGATGTGGTGGAGGCTGACTCAATACACAGTTTCAAATGTTGATATGATAGAGCCCAGTAGGCTCAGAAACCTGTACACCAGTTGATTGACAGTTGAAAGGCGGGACCAAAGAGACAAAGCTCAACTCCCGCAAGCACAATTAGGTGAGTACACACAAAATGTTTATTTTGGAAAACTGCAATAATAAAGAACTCAAGAACCACCTGGACGCGGTAGAAATATGGGTCGCAACATTAGTGCAAACTACCGAAAAAGTTCCTGGATCCACCATGTAGGAGACAAAATGGGGGAAATAAGAAAGATACATCAAGACGTCTCGTCCAGGTTTTCTTCCCCAACGTGGCGGATAGTGAGATCTTAGAGTAAGAAATTCCATTTGGAGCCAGTGATCTTTGCCTCCTAGTCTTTTATAATAGTGTAGAACTTAAGGCAAAATCAAGACGATTTGAGAAGTAAAGAAAGCAATAAAAGCCTTCATAAATTCTATAATACATAATGAAAGAATACCTGTAGTGGGGAGACGTGATTTTTTGTTGTATCTTGAGGTCATTGTATCTGGTTAGTTTTTTATGTTTTAGCTCCGTTCCTACTTTTACCCAAACCGATTATTTTCCACATATACCAGATTGCTATTAACATAGGTTTCTTGGTCACGGATGGCGCAACAGACCATGGAAACTTCAGGTGTGTGAGACTGAGATGATTGTGCTTGCGTCTTCTTGCAGGTGTGTGCGACATAGACAACAGTGTTAGTGTCTCCTAGCAGGTGTGTGTTTATGTGCGACCAGGACTGTGTGTTGCGCATATTAAGCTGTTATGAACGCTTTCACATAAGATCATTCTTATTCTGAATTATTTGTAAATCGCTTCGTGTAAATTAGAGTTTTAACGTTGGCTTCCTGTAAATCTGGACTCTTTAAACCTTTAAGACAATATAAGCAATAATCTCGTCTATAAGACGGATGGTCGCATATCCTCTTCCCTAAATAAATGAATTCATATGTACCTTAACGAGACGTGCAATATACAGGTCTATCAACACATAAATAAAAACGAATATTTCATGATAAAAAGAAGAACGATTGTCGTATCAAACATCTTTACTCTTAATTAAAATCCACTTCACGTTTCGAGTACATCGTCGTATTCATCATCAGATCTAAAATACAGAAATATTGACCTAGCGTTAAGTCATGAATTCAAATTGATCCGCAAAAGAAGAAACTAATACTGAATAAAGGCTATTTACTGCAAGACAAGATATAAAGTAATGACCCAAATTAAAAGAAAAAAAGAACAAACTAAAAAATTCGACTTACCTGACGATTTAAAAATGAAAGGATTTGACAAGTACTTAACAAAGACAGTCAGTACTAATTCGAAATTACAGTTGTAAACAAAGTAATTCAGAAACTTATTCAAGCAAAAAATAGTTAAAACACATTATAGATTACCAATTACACACTTTATAAAAACTCAAATATTACACAATAATAAACACCAAATATACTCAGTACCTTAATATATCAGAAATAAATATAAGACAAGACCTCACTCAAAATAAGCGCCAAAAACTCAAATCAAGGGGGAGGGGACTAAAAATAATAGAGTCAAGAAGCAGCACAAGCAAAAGGAAAATATAAAGTAAGTAAGTAATTATCAAAAGAAGGCACCAAACCGGGAAGGCTATGTAGAACCATCAAATGCGCAAAATAATCAGAGGGCGCTAAATATCACCAAGGATGCCAATACGAGAACAAAAACGCATAAGGCGAACGATATCAAAGGTATCCGAGTCACCAAGAATTCTATTGAGGGACAGGTGACCGCGAGGGGCGGTCGGAAAGCAAGACATACGCTCGTCCTGGAAGTCAGGACATTCAAGAAGGACATGCACGACCGTAAGAGGGACAATGCAACTAGGACAATAAGGAGCTGGGCGGCGCTCCATCAAGTGACCATGGGTTAAGCGAGTATGGCCAATACGCAACCTCGCCAGAGCTGTTTCCCATCGCCGGTTACGGTGGTAGGAGGATGGCCACGAGGAAACACAACATTTAAGAGTACGTAGTTTGTTACCAGTAACAGACGACCAAGAAGCCTGCCAACGGGTAAGGACGGAGAAATGGATAACCAGGTAAAAGTCGGAATATGGAATACCTTTACGACAGACGGGACAAGAGCGGACAGCTTCCTTGGCGGCAGCATCCGCACGCTCATTTAAAGACATACCAATATGGCTGGGAACCCAACAAAACTCAACCGACTTAAATTTACTGTGAACAAGAAACAGCCAATGCTGGATCTCGACAACTACTGGATGAACCGGATTAAAGGACCCGAGAGCCATGAGGGCACTACGAGAGTCAACAACAACTACAAAGGAAGACTGACAACGAGAAAGCAGGAGACGAAGAGCATAGAGAATAGCATAAGGCTCCGCTGTAAAGATGCTAGTCTCCAGAGGTAAGCGACTCATATAAGTGCGATCAGGAAAAACAACAGAGTAGCCAACACCGTCCGCTGACTTAGACCCATCGGTGAAGACAGAAACGGAGCGGGAGTGAGAAGAAAAGTGCTCAAGGAAAAGGCGTTTTAGAACCGTAGGAGGGGTAAAAGCTTTAGTGATACGGGTCAAGGAAGTACAAAACCGCGGAAGAGGGACTCTCCACGGGGGCAAAGAAGGAACAACACGAGGAGAAACATTAGAAATATGAACGGAAAGAGAATCCTGTAGGCGAGATAACCGGACAGAAAGAGGGAGGTGGTGAAGAGGAACAGGAACCGCAGGAGGGGTAAAAGTTAAAGCACGACAGAGGCGAGAGGAAGGATGTTGTAAGGACCGCGCAAGATAGCGAAGACAGTAGCAATCACGGCGGTCTTGGGGAGACAGGAAGCCAGTGTCAACATACAAGCTAAGGACGGGAGTCGAACGAAAGGCACCAGAACTGAGGCGCAACCCAGTATAATGCAAAGCATCAAGACGGCGAAGAGTAGAAGGAGAAGCAGATGAGTAAGCAGGGCAACCATAATCGAGCTTAGACAGGACGAGAGAGGAATGTAAAGCAAGGAGAGTGCGCTTATCTGCCCCCCAAGAAGTATGGGACAAGACCCGAAGGAGGGTAAGGGCCTTAGAGCACTCAACACGGAGGTAAGAGATATGGGGAGACCAAGACAAACGAGTGTCAAGGAATAACCCCAAAAGCTTCGCGGAATCTTTGTACTCAAGGGGATGACCATAAAGTGACAAAGAGGGACGAAGAACGACCCGTTTCCGCGTAAAAGTCATGGCACAAGTCTTAGAAGTAGAGAACTTGAAGCCATGATCAGTGGCCCAAGACGACACGGCATCAATTGCAAGTTGAAGCCGGCGCTGAAGGAAAGGCGAATCATCACCCTGACAGCAAAAGGTAAGATCATCGACATAGAGAGCGGAGAAGACACCTGAAGGAAGAGAGGAAAGAAGACCATTGAGGGCAACCAGAAAAAGAGTAGTGCTCAGAACACTACCTGGGGCACACCTTTGTATTGCTGAAAAGAGGCAGAGAGAGCGGTACCAACGCGCACCCGAAAGGAACGATGAGAGAGGAAGCTGCGGAGAAAGAGAGGGAGATGACCACGAAGGCCAAAAGAATGAAGTTGAGATAGAATATGATATCGCAAAGTGGTGTCGTAAGCCTTTTCCAAGTCAAAAAGGACGGCAACAACGGAGGTCCTCGCAGCAAAAGCAGTACGAATATAGACCTCCAAGTTCACTAGAACATCTGTCGTGCTGCAGCACTTGCGGAAACCAAATTGAGAAGGGGAGAGGAGGTGACGGTGTTCCAGGAACCACATCAGATGAACGTTAACCATACGTTCAATGAGTTTGCAGACACAACTTGTGAGGCACCAGAGACCCCGGTTTGCGAACAGGGAGGACAATGGCATCGAGCCAGTCCTCAGGGACTGACGACGACTCCCAGATCCGATTATACAGACTCAGTAAATACTGAGACGTGCACGGAGGGAGATGTCGAAGCATCTCATAATGAATACCATCGGAGCCCGCCTCCGTAGAACCGCAGAGGGCCAGGGCAGAACGAAATTCAGAGAGAGAGAAGGGATCATTATAGGGAAGCTGAAGACGAGTGCAGAAATCTAAAGGACGAGACTCAAGGACAGGTTTACGAAGAAGGAAAGATTGGGGAAGATGAAGACCAGAGCTAACAGAAGAAAAGTGGGAACCCAGTTCGGAAGCGACCTGCAACGGGTCTGCCACAAGAGTATCATGGAGGTGAAGGACCGGTGAAACATCGGGAATGAACTTACCCGCAATCTTGCGGATACGCTTCCAGATCTGGGGCAGAGGAGTTTCGGACGTAATTGTTGAGACATAGGATGCCCAACATTCACGTTATCCGTACGGATGGCCCTACGGGCCACCGCACTCGCTTTCCGAAAGAAAAGAAAAGAATCGGCCGTCTGCCGACGGCGGTGCCTCTTCCAGGCTGCACGCTTACAGCGGACAGCCTGGGCACAATCCGCATTCCACCAGGGAACGCACTTCCGCGGACCCCGAGAGGAAGAGCGAGGAATAGAGCGGACGGCAGCGGTGAAGACAGTGTCATGAAAAAGGAGGAGAGCGCGAGGGAGAGGCAGAAGGGAGAGGTCAGAGAGAGCAGCACTGAGGGTAAACAGGTTCCAGTCCGCTTTAGCAAACTGCCACCTAGGAAAAGAGAGGGAAGGGCGAAACGAGAAAAAGGAAACAAGGATAGGGAAATGATCGCTGCCATGGAGGTCATCAAGAACCTGCCACGTGAAATCTTAGTAAAGAGAAGAAGAGCAGAGAGAAAGATCAAGACAGGAAAGGGTGCGAGTCCGAGAGTTCAAATGAGTGGGCTCACCAGAATTCAGGAGAATGACGAGATGAGGCAATTGCCTCTTGAGGCAATTCACATAAGAATAGAGCGACCTACCATGAACACCCAAATCACGGAACTATTTACTCTACCCACCATGAGAGTAAGGACAAGACAAGAACATATCGATGCCAACACAGAAGACAATGTCCAACATAACAGGCCAATTACACTGGATTAATCTTTGTGTTTAGATAGGAGATGCCTCGTATGGGCCAATAAGCCTTCTGCAGCCCCTATGTTTATCCCTTATGTATCCCCCCATGTTTTTCACCTTCATTGTATTATCACCTGACCTAATGCGGGTATAAAATCAACTAGTATTGTAAGATCTGTTCACTTGAGAATGAACCATGGAGGTTCGAAACGTCGTGCAAATTATACAAATAAGTGTAATACACTCTATAGTAAATCACTTCTTTTCTTCACCTTAAAAGTACGAAAATGAGTTTTGGAGAACTCCTATTCCAATTAAGCCCTGATGCTAAGAAAATAGTTAGAGGGATAGAAGCCCTAAACCAGAGAATAATAAATACAGAATATGCGGTCATATTCAATGAAACATATATATATATATATATATATATATATATATATATATATATATATATATATATATATATATATATATATATATATATATATATATATATATATACATTATATATATATATATATATATATATATATATATATATATATATATATATATGAATGAAAACTCACACCCCAGAAGTGACTCGAACCCATACTCCCAGAAGCAACGCAACTGGTAACTACAGGGCGCCTTAATCCGCTTGACCATCACGGCCGTCAAAAGGAAGTGATAGCCGAGGCTATTTGAGCCACTTCCCCGACGGCAACTCGGATGGTAATCTTGGGCATAGCATTTCACCAAATCACCTCATTCTTTGGGGCACACGTGAGGAACACAAATGCGAACAAGCCTGAATGGTCCCCAGGACTATATGCGAATGAAAACTCACACCCCAGAAGTGACTCGAACCCATACTCCCAGAAGCAACGCAACTGGTAACTACAGGGCGCCTTAATCCGCTTGACCATCACGGCCGTCAAAAGGAAGTGATAGCCGAGGCTATTTGAGCCACTTCCCCGACGGCAACTCGGATGGTAATCTTGGGCATAGCATTTCACCAAATCACCTCATTCTTTGGGGCACACGTGAGGAACACAAATGCGAACAAGCCTGAATGGTCCCCAGGACTATATGCGAATGAAAACTCACACCCCAGAAGTGACTCGAACCCATACTCCCAGAAGCAACGCAACTGGTAACTACAGGGCGCCTTAATCCGCTTGACCATCACGGCCGTCAAAAGGAAGTGATAGCCGAGGCTATTTGAGCCACTTCCCCGACGGCAACTCGGATGGTAATCTTGGGCATAGCATTTCACCAAATCACCTCATTCTTTGGGGCACACGTGAGGAACACAAATGCGAACAAGCCTGAATGGTCCCCAGGACTATATGCGAATGAAAACTCACACCCCAGAGGTGATTTGGCTTATTATGCAAATCGGGTCTTGCATAGTAGGCTGAGAAGTGCGTTCTGGCTACTAGGTACGACATTTATATATATATATATATATATATATATATATATATATATATATATATATATATATATATATAAATGTCGTACCTAGTAGCCAGAACGCACTTCTCAGCCTACTATGCAAGACCCGATTTGCATAATAAGCCAAGTTTTCCTGAATTAATATATTTTCTCTAATTTTTTTCTTATGAAATGATAAAGCTATCCATTTTATTATGTATGAGGTCAATTTTTTTTTATTGGAGTTAAAATTAACGTAGATATATGACCGAACCTAACCTAACCTATCTTTATAGGTTAGGTTAGGTTAGGTAGTCGAAAAACAATTAATTCATGAAAACTTGGCTTATTAGGCAAATCAGGCCTTGCATAGTAGGCCGAGAAGTGCGTTCTGGCTACTAGATACGACACATATATATATATATATATATATATATATATATATATATATATATATATATATATATATATATATATATAAATATATATATATATATATATATATATATATATATATTTATATATATTGTGATGATAATCTCCTTCAAGAGATTGAGCCTGCTCTTCCCTCCAAAATACGTCGATATATACATCTATATAAAACTACTATGGAAGAAATATCCAACAACTACACCACTCCAAGGTTTGCCAGAGCGCAAAACGTATGCAGCCAGGAACACCTGCTTAACCTCGAACCGCCAAACTTCCTGTCTGTCGCCTGCTCCTCGCTGATTGGCTGCGTGTCCAGCTGCACCTGCCCTCCACCCCCCTACACTACCTGATGTCTGGGGCCACACAACCCTCAGCTCTCAGAATATCCAGTGCTTTCATCAGGTTAACACGTCTCCTTGGTAGACTAAGCTGTGGCTTACGTGTACTAAGAGAGGTGATAGCTTAAAGCCAATATTCCTGCACCTCTTATCTGATTGTATATTGTTCACTTGTTATTACTCACTTGTCTTAACGTAACTTTTCATTTTGTCATTTGATAATTCTTATTATTTTGATTGATTGATTTTATTATACGAATTTGTATGTCCATTTTATTCATGTTTTGCTTTTTCTAACGTAATTAAAATCGCATTGTTAAATTTACTTGTGTTTTGTGTGTCTTCTCATTACCTTACCACAGACGAAGTTCCAGATTTTCTATTTTTTTTTGTTTCTATGTGACTAGGCCATACCCCTAGCTTTTGAACAGCCGAACACCAACGCGTTACCGTCACAAAATATATATATATATATATATATATATATATATATATATATATATATATATATGTCGTACCTAATAGCCAGAACGCACTTATCGGCCTACTATGCAAGGCCCGATTTGCCTAATAAGCCAAGTTTTCCTGAATTAATATATATTCTCTAATTTTTTTCTTATGAAATGATAAATCTAACCATTTCATTATGTATGAGGTCAATTTTTTTTTATTGGAGTTTAAATTAACGTAGATATATGACCAAACCTAACCAACCCTACCTAACCTAACCTAACCTATCTTTATAGGTTAGGTTAGGTTAGGTAGCGGAAAAAGTTAGGTTAGGTTAGGTTAGGTAGGTTAGGTAGTCGAAAAACCATTAATTCATGAAAACTTGGCTTATTAGGCAAATTGGGCCTTGCATAGTAGGCTGAGAAGTGAGTTCTGGCTACTAGGTACGACATATATATATATATATATATATATATATATATATATATATATATATATATATATATATATATATATATATATATATATAAATATATATCTATATATATATATATATATATATATATATATAAATATATATCTATATATATATATATATATATATATATATATATATATATAAATATATATCTGTCGTACCTAATAGCCAGAACGCACTTCTCAGCCTACTATTCAAGGCCCGATTTGCCTAATAAGCCAAGTTTTCATGAATTAATGTTTTTTCGTCTACCTAACCAACCTAACCTAACCTAACCTAGCTTTTTTTGGCTACCTAACCTAACCTTACCTATAAATATAGGTTAGGTTAGGTTAGGTAGGGTTGGTTAGGTTCGGTCATATATCTACGTTAATTTTAACTCCAATAAAAAAAAATTGACCTCATACATAGAGAAAAGGGTTGCTTTATCATTTGATAAGAAAAAAATTATAGTAAATATAATAATTCAGGAAAACTTGGCTTATTAGGCAAATCGGGCCTTGAATAGTAGGCTGAGAAGTGAGTTCTGGCTACTAGGTACGACATATCTATATATATATATATATATATATATATATATATATATATATATATATATATATATATATATATATATAACTAACCTCATTGTCCTGGGGACCATTCAGGCTTGTTCGCATATATATATATATATATATATATATATATATATATATATATATATATATATATATATATATATATATATATATATATATATATATATATGTCGTACCTAGTAGCCAGAACTTAGTTTGGTCGGAGAGTATGATGTTCATTTTCGCCAGATATTCGTCTTTTTTAAGAATGACATATATTGGCGACTTGTCACCTCTCCTGACAACTATCTCCTTGTTCTCACGAAGGCTTTTAGCTGCCGCTTTAAGCTCGGGGGACAGTATGGTGCTTCTGTAGTTGCCTCGATTCTTTCCTCCTTCTGCAATAAGTTCTGCTTGTAAGGTATCTTTGGTAGTGACCTTTTGTGTCTCGAGGTCGAATATGTCGTCCAACAGAATTTCCAACTCTACTTTCCGGGCCATTTCACTCGGTCTGGACATAACATGACAGTTTATGCCCAGATTTAGGAGAGTGACTTGGTCCTCAGTGAGGTTAATTCCTGCAAGGTTCAGGAAGCCATCTCTTGGTCGTGGAATTGCCATAGGTCCTCCATATAATGTTGTTAGTTTCTTGATAATCCTTGTTAAGTTCCAAAGGGTAACGAAGGACACTACAGCCGAATTAAAAGCAAAGGTCAACAAACTGATCGAAACTGTGAACGCCAAGAAATCCGGACTCCACCTGCCAAAGATCATTGGGGAATATAAACCTGGATATGCGTATGGAAATGTCAAGACGCACAAGCCTGGAAACCCACTTCGGCCAATCATTAGCCAGATACCCACACCCACGTACAGACTGGCGAAGCGACTCAACGGCCTGCTGACTCCTTATGTTCCTTGCGCCTTCAGCCTGAAGTCTCCAAAGGAATTTGTGGACTTACTGCGGGGCGCACGGGCCACAGGGATAAGAGCCTCGTTGGACGTAGAATCGCTGTTTACCAACGTACCTGTGGACGAGACAATCGGAATGATAGCCGACAGAGTGTATCGTGATCCAGCCTGTACTCCTCTTGACATGCCAGAAAGTATTCTGAGGAAACTACTCCAAGCTTGTACTAAAGAGGCACCCTTCTTGAGCCCGGATGGGCACATGTATAAGCAAGTAGATGGGGTCGCCATGGGTTCTCCCCTAGGTGTCCTGTTTGCAAACTTCTACATGGGTACCATCGAGCAAAAAGTCTTAGTCGACATGAACTTGAAACCGGCCATATACTGCAGGTATGTTGACGACATTTTTACACAGGTACCTGATGTCAGACATCTGCAGGAGCTGAAGGAGGCATTTGAGCAGAGTTCCGTGCTGCGTTTCACTTACGAGACGGAAAAGGATGGGAAGCTGCCTTTTCTAGATGTAACAGTCAGGAAAAAGGGCGGAGGTTTCCACACTGCAGTCTACACTAAGGAAACAAACATAG
Organism: Procambarus clarkii; assembly: GCF_040958095.1. Taxonomy (NCBI): domain Eukaryota; kingdom Metazoa; phylum Arthropoda; class Malacostraca; order Decapoda; family Cambaridae; genus Procambarus; species Procambarus clarkii. The sequence goes on from NC_091191.1 coordinate 16,760,653, forward strand.
GAATGTGCCTAAATGCCAACAGCGACTGCCCTGACAGGTACAAGAGGAGTGTTGTTAACGCATACGTCGACCGTGCTCTCAGCCACAGCTCAGAATGGAAGCAAGTCGACGAAGAACTCTGTAGGGTAAGGCAGGTCCTAGTCAATAACGGCTTCTCCAATGGTTTCATCGAAGAGATCATAAGAAGGAAAGTGAAAAGCCATGCAACCTCTGAAGAGACAACTAACACAACACCTATACCCCCTATTAGACTATTTTACAGGAACTTCTTTTCCACAGCTCATAAAATGGAGGAAAGGGTCCTGAAAGATATTGTTAATAGAAACGTTATCCCTACAGACAAAAATCAGAGGATACAACTGACGATTTACTATAAAACCAGAAAAACGGCCAGCCTACTCATGAGAAACTCTCCAGACACAAAACAGAACGCTTTAAAAGAGACTAACGTCGTCTATGCCTTCAAATGCCCACTTGGGGACTGTAAGCTCCAAAAAACCCAGTATATAGGCAAGACAACAACATCTCTTTCTAGGCGTTTAACGATGCATAAGCAACAGGGCTCCATTAAGGAACATATAATCTCTTCCCATAACCAAACCATCGCCAGAGAAATCCTAGTAAACAACACAGAAATCATCGATAGATACAGCGATAGCAGGCGGCTTGACGTTTGCGAGGCACTACACATCAAGAAGTCAACACCAGCAATCAACAGCCAATTATTGCACAACTATATTCTACCCACCTCAAGACTCCGCTCCAATATAGAAGCATCAAGAAATATGGACCAATAGGCTTTCTACAAACACTTCTATTCAATACCCATTGTTTCTGTTCTGTCTTGTGTTGATACTTTTAATACCCTATTAATATTCCCTCTTGTTCTGTCTTGTGTTAATGCCACATCACCCCTCCCACCTCACTCAAATGTAGATATAAAATCAGAGATACGTAAGTTCTAATCAGTTGTGTATTTGTGAAGTCTTTGAAAATGTAATAAGTTTTACGAAACGCGCCCGTGTCGCGTCAGACTAGAAATAAAAATGAATTTTGGAGAAGTGATTTTTGATTTACCTTCAACAGTGAAGCGTAATGTACGAAAGATTGAGAAAATTCGTGTTAGAATTATTAATCTTACTTTTTCGGTCATATTTAATAATATATGTCTACAGGAAAGACTGCTACCAAAATATACTAATATATATATATATATATATATATATATATATATATATATATATATATATATATATATATATATATATATATATATATATATAATA